>NC_090729.1:121831934-121851934 GCF_036898095.1 Palaemon carinicauda
CAAGGAAATAGGTAAACTACAAGAGAAGAATATGCAATCAAAATAAAATGTTTAAAGAACAGTAACAACATTCAATTAGATTCTTCACATACAAACTATAAAAACCAGAGGGAGAGAAATAAGATAGATGGAGTTTTATGAATTCTGACTGCGTTTGGTGGCTTATAACCTTTTGATATTTATCGAGGATTCTGTTGAGCAAAGTTCGTACCACACACACACACACACACACACACGTTACATCTTCAATCGGGAAAAAGTTGGCTTATTAAGAAAGTCTTTTAAGATGTTGGGTGATAAATCTATCTCGAAGAAATTTTTTAATTCTTTCATTCTACCTTTTTCGGAGTATTGTTCTCCTGTCTGGTTTTGAACTACTGACTCTTGTCTTAATTTGTTAAACAAAAAATTATGGTCTATTAAATTTCATATTCCTGATATGGATATTAATCTCTGACACCGTCGTTCAATTCATTAATGACTCTGTATAAGATTTTTCATAATTCTGACCATCCTTTGCATTCAGATCTTCCTGTACGTAGTACTAGGTATGCAGTTAATTCTAACAGTCTTGCCTTCTCCATCACAAGGATCAATACTACACTATTTTACAAGTTTTATTCCAGCTGTGACCAGATTGTGGCATGAGCTCCCTAATCAGCCAGTTGAATTGGTGGAACTTCAGAACTTCAAACTTACAGTAAATGATTTAATGTTGAGCTGGTTGATATGTCTCTTGTCAGTGTTTACATAATTAAGACGGACATATTTTAACGTTTATTTATTACTTCTCATATATAGTTTATTTATTTGCTTTCCTCACTTTGCTGTTTACCCTGTTGAAGCCCTAGGGCTTATAGCATCTTAATTTTCGGGATAGGATTGTAGCTAGTAATATATAAATGTATATTTATATATTACTATAAGCCCAGGGGCTCCAACAGGGAAAGTAGCCCAGTAAGGAAAGGAAATAAGAAGAATAAATTATCTTAATTACAGTAACAACATCGAAATAATTTCATAAATAAACTATTAAAAACTTTAGCAAAACAAGAGGAAAAGGAATAAGATGGAATGATGTGCCCGAGTGTATCCTCAAGCAAGAGAACTCTAACCCGAGACAGTGGAAGACCATGGTATACATATATATATATATATATATATATATATATATATATATATATATATATATATATATATATATATAAATCTTTACCAATAGCAAGTTATTTCAAACTGCATGTATTTTTACACGCTGAATCGACAAGGCTGAAACTTGGGTGTGTCATTTACTTGATCGTGAGAGTTGATTCTCTCCCTCCCCCTCGTCACCAGATGAACGATACTCTACAAACATAGCTGTTCTGCCATATGTACTGTTGTAAACAAATAGCTTATTTCTCATATACCAGCTTCGTTCAAACTGTATACGTACTTTACTGACCTTTCGTTTTTCTTTTCTGTTTAGGTATGTTATCTGAATTTTTTCATTTTTTTTTATTCAGGTACGTTACCGGAATTCGTTTTTGTTCTCGTTTCTTACTATTGAAGTACGTTTGCTGTATTTATTTATTATTTATTCATGTTAGCAGAATTTGTTGTTCTTTTTTCTTATTATTGACGTACGTTAGCAGGATTTCAGTTATTTTTTTTTTCACTGTTCAGGTTCGTTGCCTGAATTTTTGTTCTGTCCTTTTTTCTTAATATTCAGTTATGTTACCTGAACTTGTTCTTTCCAGTATGGCGTATATTTTGGCTTTTTTTTTTCTTCTGCATTGTTAAAGGTACGTTGGAGGGGTTTGTAAACATTGCGTTGCAATTTGCATGCTGGTTTATGTTCTAAGTATGCATAGTACATAACTGGCTTTTGTTCGTTGGGTAGTGTTTGTAAAGTACTTCAGTGACTTTAGTTCACATTTTGTGTCAAGTTGCCTTTCCAGCATATTTTTAAGTTCATCTTAGAATCTTGCTTTTCCATCTAGGGTTATAGCTTAGCTATAATAATAATAATAATAATAATAATAATAATAATAATAATAATAATAATAATAATAATAATAATAATATTGTTGCGTAGTGTTTTTTTTTTACGGTAAATTGTCTTTCTTAAAAGTATTTTGCCTCCTTTGTATTTCTTATTTCGAAAGTATTGCTATGTTGGCCTTTGTTCTTATTGTCAAAGAACATTGTTGCTATTTTCTTGTAGTTGTCTAAGTGCTGTGTTGGCTGGCATTTGTTCTTACTTGTTGATAATTTGAGTTTCATCACTGGTTTGGTTCATCTTTGATGGCAAGAACTTTCCTAGCTTTTATTTTAGTGCTCAGCCTCTTGAAATTTATTTTCAATCGTTCAGTTGTGAACTGAATTTTAGTTTCAATTGTTCAGTTATGAATTGAATTTTATTTTCAATTGTTCATTTATGAATTGAATTTTATTTTCAATTGTTCAGTTATGAACTGAATTTTATTTTCAATCGTTCATTTATGAACTGATCAATTGTTCAGTTATGAACTGAATTTTATTTTCAATTGTTCAGTTATGAATTGAATTTTATTTTCAATTGTTCAGTTATGAACTGAATTTTATTTTCAATTGTTCAGTTATGAACTGAATTTTATTTTCAATTGTTCAGTTATGAACTGAATTTTATTTTCAATTGTTCAGTTATGAAGTGAATTTTATTTTCAATTGTTCAGTCATGAATTGAATTTTATTTTCAATTGTTCAGTTATGAAGTGAATTTTATTTTCAATTGTTCAGTTATGAAGTGAATTTTATTTTCAATTGTTCAGTTATGAAGTGAATTTTATTTTCAATTGTTCAGTCATGAATTGAATTTTATTTTCAAGTGTTCAGTTATGAAGTGAATTTTATTTTCAATTGTTCAGTTATGAAGTGAATTTTATTTTCAATTGTTCAGTTTTGAACTGAATTTTATTTTCAATTGTTCAGTTATGAATTGAATTTTATTTTCAATTGTTCAGTTATGAACTGAATTTTATTTTCAATTGTTCAGTTATGAACTGAATTTTATTTTCAATTGTTCAGTTATGAACTGAATTTTATTTTCAATTGTTCAGTTATGAACTGAATTTTATTTTCAATTGTTCAGTTATGAAGTGAATTTTATTTTCAATTCAGTTATGAAGTGAATTTTATTTTCAAGTGTTCAGTCATGAATTGAATTTTATTTTCAATTGTTCAGTTATGAAGTGAATTTTATTTTCAATTGTTCAGTCATGAACTGAATTTTATTTTCAATTGTTCAGTTATGAACTGAATTTTATTTTCAATCGTTCAGTTATGAACTGAATTTTATTTCCAATTGTTCAGTTATGAACTGAATTTTATTTTCAATTGTTCAGTTATGAATTGAATTTTATTTTCAATCGTTCAGTTATGAAGTGAATTTTATTTTCAATTGTTCAGTTATGAACTGAATTTTATTTTCAATTGTTCAGTCATGAATTGAATTTTATTTTCAATCGTTCAGTTATGAAGTGAATTTTATTTTCAATTGTTCAATTATGAATTGAATTTTATTTTCAATTGTTCAGTTATGAAGTGAATTTTATTTTCAATTGTTCAGTTATGAACTGAATTTTATTTTCTATTGTTCAGTTATGAAGTGAATTTTATTTTCAGTTGTTCAGTTATGAATTGAATTTTATTTTCAATTGTTCAGTTATGAAGTGAATTTTATTTTCAGTTGTTCAGTTATGAATTGAATTTAATTTTCGATTGTCCTGTTATGAATCGAATTTTATTTTCAATCGTTCAGTTATGAATTTAATTTAATTTTTGATTGTTCAGTTATGAAGTGAATTTTATTTTCAATTGTTCAGTTAATTAATTGAATTTTATTTTCAATTGTTCAGTTATGAAGTGAATTTTATTTTCAATTGTTCAGTTATGAAGTGAATTTTATTTTCAATTGTTCAGTTATGAAGTGAATTTTATTTTCAATTGTTCAGTTATGAATCGAATTTTATTTTCAATTGTTCAGTTATGAATCGAATTGAATTTTCAATTGTCCTGTTATGAATTGAATTTTATTTTCAATTGTTCAGTTATGAATTTAATTTAATTTTCAATTCAGTTATGAATTGAATTTTTTTTTCAATTATTCAGTTATGAATTGAATTTTAGTTTAAAATTTTCAGTTATGATTTAAATTTTAGTTTCAATTGTTCAATTACGCTATTGATTTTTGTTCTCGAGTTAAAGCTAATTAAAAAAGTAGAATTTTCCCGCGTCAGCACGATAGGTCCTATCAGAGTGGATGCAAAACATTTTTCTAATTGCAGTAACGTTGGATACCAACAACGTTTCTTATTTTCCCTGTCATTTTCCTTTTTTTTTTCTTTTGAGGAAACTTCGTCAGGTATTCATGTGGTGTGGTTACTAGATTCTCTTTCTACAATAGGGATGCTTAGGGTCTTAATGTGCTGGAAGCGTCAGAGCCAATTTGGTGATCACCCATCCAAGCTATGGCATGGGCCAGAGTTGCTCATATCTGTTTAATGAATAGCCAGTGGTGTCATTATATGTATATATATATATATATATATATATATATATATATATATATATATATATATATATATTATATATATATATATATATATATATATATATATATATATATATATATATATATATATATATATATATATATATATTTGAGAGAGAGAGAGAGAGAGAGAGAGAGAGAGAGAGAGAGAGAGAGAGAGAGCTTAACCAGATACTAGCGGACGAACACGCGAGAGTTCTTTGTCGTGCATTGGACTATTTACGGCGGATGAATATATACATATATATAATATATTATATATATATATATATATATGTGTGTGTGTATATATATATATATATATATATATGTATATGTCACCTTCACCCTGCAATTGCACTTGTTTTTGATGGCGACAATAACCTTTTTCGACTTTCTCTACTTCCTCTCACTTTTTGAAATTAGCTTGTCAAAACTAAGCCCCGACCAAGTTTTGAGGTGAAAGGAAGAAGCTTTTAACTTCCGGGACCGGGTTCAACTCGGAGCACATGAGATTCAAGCAAGAACTCGCTAATCCACAACGCCTTGAAGAGAGAAGATATATGGTGGGGTTCGGCTTTCCATAAATAATATCGGTCGTATTTAGGTATATTTTACTATTATTATTATTACTTGCTAAATTACAATCCTATTTAGGAAATGCAGGATAATACAAGCCCGGGGTCTCCAACAGGGAAAATAACTCGGTGAGGAATGGAAAAGAGGAAAATAAATATTTTAAGAAGAGTAACATTAAAATAAATATCTTCTATATAAACTATAAAAACTCTAAACAAAATAAGATGAAGAGAAATAAGATAGAATAGTGTGCTCCAGTGTACCCTCAAGCAAGAGAACTCTACCCTCAAGATAGTGGAAGACCATGGTACAGAGGCTATGGCACTACCCAATACTAGAGAGAAATGTTTTGATTTTGTAGTGTCCTTCTCCTAGAAGGGCTGCTTACCATAGCTAAAGAGTTTCTTCTACACAATTGCAGTGCAGTGTCCCCTCAAGGTTGTTTGTTTATAGACTGGAATTCTTAGATTCTACAGATTCCTTGTATATTAAATGTGTGTGCGTTACTATGCCTTCCAGTGCCTTGGATTAGAGTTCTCTTGCTTGGAGTTTTTTTTATAGTTTATATGTGAAGGATGTAATTTAATGTTGTTACTGTTCTTGAACTATTTTTTTCTTTATTGTTTATTTTTCTTTTGTAGTTTATTTATTTCCTTATTTCCTTTCCTCACTGGGTTATTTTTCCTTTTTGGATCCCTTGGGCTTATAGCATCTTGCTTTTCCAACTAGAGTTATATCTTAGCTTGTAATAATAATAATAATATTAATAATAATAATAATAATAATAATAGTAATAATAATAATAATAATAGTAATATACTTATGTGAAAAAGTTTCTCAAAGACAACCTCTATTATCTTTATTATTATAAATTACTTGCTAAACTACAATCCCAATCCTAGTTGGAAAAGCAGGATACTATAAGCCCAAGTGCTCCAACAGGAAAAATAGCCCAGTGAGGAAAAGGAAATAAGGAAAAACTACAAGAGAAATTTAAAAACAATAATAACATTGAAATGAATCTTTCTTATATGAACCATAAAAACTTGAAAATAACAAGAGGATAAAATCTTAAAAATAACAAGAGGAAGAAAAACAATATAGAATAGTGTGCCCGATTATACCCTCAAGCAAGAGCTAAAATTTCGCTTACATTTAACTACTTAGAGTAAGTCTGGTTTCTCCATACCTCTCATCAGATATTCATTTATTAGGAATTTTGGACTCGGTTTATATCTCTTTGCTTAAAAAAATATCAGCTGTTGACATCAGTACACCTTACCCAATAAACTGTATGTATTACCTTACGGCAACCACTTTTTTGCCTTCTACTTGCCTCTTTCCAGACTTGCTTTCTTTCGTCTAGCCATGCAACCGCTTAACTTGTTGGTAACGTCCTTGCCTAGTGATGGTCAGACTGGGGTTCAAGTCCCGCTCAAACTCGTTAGTTCCTTTGGTCGCTGCAACCTCACCACCCTTGTGAGCTAAGGATGGGGTTGTTTGGAGGAGACTATAGGTCTATATGCTGAGTCATCAGCAGCTATTGCCAGGCCCCCCTTGATCCTAGCTTGGGTAGTGAGGGGCTTGGACGCTGATCGTATTTTCAGTCGCTAAAGTATTGTCCTGCTTGATACGGCAATGTCACTACCCACTAGCCTCTGTCATTCATGAGTGGCCTTTAAACCTTTAAAGTCTCTCTCTCTCTCTCTCTCTCTCTCTCTCTCTCTTGTTACACATCTTCGCTGAAGTTCCAACGCAGATCGTGTGGTTTAATATCATAGATTCAGTTTATTATATTCCAGTTCTGGTTATTAATATGCTATGAATGAATAAAAGTATTTATTGATCAATGTTTATGGAAATGTTTATCCATGTGAAATCCGTCATATGCCGTAATTTTTTTTATCAAAGAATCCTTATTACGTCGATATTTTTCCCCGAATACTTTTTTTTTTTCAACACTTTATTTATTAGAATACCATCTATCTAGATATCTATTCCTGATGACATTCAAGCTGTACATTAATTTTGAATAACATACTAAAACATTCAAATCAACATTTTAGAATTTTTTTTTCTTTCAATTCACTTAATCACATTCATTAAATGTTATTGTAACATGCGTCTCCTGTCGTAGTTATAGTTGTCTTAAAACTTAATTAAACAATTGTGAGTATTTATACCGTGTTACTTAATTGTCATTGTCAAGATAATTATTACTGAGCATTTAATTTTTAACTTTCTTGAGAAGTATAGATTTTATTGATGTAAAAGAAAGATTATTATCAGGTGTAAATTCGAATCTGACTGTGATGATGAAATTCACGAAACTAAATCATTGATAATTTTGAAGCAAAAATGCTAGGATTTTTTTTAAATTCTCAGCAAGTAATGTATTAAAAAGGGGAATGGAAAGAATCAGAAATGAATTAGATGATAAATCTTATATAGCTATTATTGTTATTATTATTTTTATTATTATTTTTCTGGCTAAGCTACAACCCTAGTTGGAAAAGCATGATGCTATAAGCCCAAGGGCTCCAACGAGAAAAATAGCTCAGTGAAGAAAGGAAATAAGGAAATAGATAAACGATATTAGAAATAATGAACAATTAGAATAAAATATTTAAAAACAGTAACAACATCAAAACAGATATTTCGTATATAACTATAAAAAGACTTATGTCAGCCTGTTCCAACTTTTGAAGTTCTACCGATTCAACTACCCGATTAGGAAGATCATTCTACAACTTGGTCCTAGCTGGAATAAAACATATCCTTTCAAATAACTATCACAGATGACCATTACGTTCATTTTAGCCGCTGTTTTAAAAAATTTAATAGTATAATTTTCAAAACGACAGAATTATGAAAATCTATTCCTTCAAGTTCTCATTTGAAGAAAAGATGTTTCAGTGTATTAATTATTATTATTATTATTATTATTATTATTATTATTATTATTATTATTATTATTATTATTAGCTAAGCTACAACCCTAGTTGGAAAAGCAGGATGCTATAAGCCCAAAGGCTCCAACAGGGAAAATAGGCCAGTGAAGAAAGGAAACAAGGAAAATAAAATATTTTAAGAACAGTAACATTATCAAAATAAATATTTCCTATGTAATCTATAAAAGCTTGAACAAAACAAGAAGAAGCGAATGAGACAGAATAGTGTGACCGAGTGTACCCTTAAGCAAGAGAACTCTAACCCAAGGCAGTTAAAGACCAAGGTACAGAGACTATGGCACTACCCAAGACTAGAGAACAATGGTTTGTTTTTGGAGTGTCCTTCTCCTAGAGGAGCTGCTTGCCATAGCTAAAGAGTCTCTTCTACCCTTACCAAGAGGAAAGTAGCCACTGAACAATTACATTGCCGTAGTTAACCCATTAGGTGATGAAGAATTGTTTGGTAATCGCACTGTTGTCAGGTGTATGGGTAAATAGGAGAATTAGAAAGAATAGGCCAAACCATTCGGTGTATGTGAAGGCAAAAGGAAAATGAACCGTAACCAGAGAGAAGGATCCAATGTAGTACTGTCTGGCCAGTCAAAGGAAGTCCTTCCTTCATGCATGCATTGATAGCTACACATCTCAAGCTTGTATTTGTACCATTGTCCATCGTGGATGCAATGAATGTTTTTTGCCCAAGTTTTTGCGTCAGGGGACTACAGACCCCTGCGCAAATTGAATCTGGCAAATAAACAAAAGCTGGCGGACCTTCAGACAACATATGCACCCTTATATTTGCCAATATCTCGGGGATTGCAATAGCCAGAAACCTAGAACACATCATTGTTTTTTTCTTTTACTGAGGTGAGTCAGGCACTTCCTGTCATGATACAAATGGCAAGAGTTTTGGCTGTTATGTTTTGTTTATGTTTTTATATTTTTTAACTTATGTATTTTATTCACGTCATTTATAATTAATATATTTGTAATGTATACACACACACACACACACACACATATATATATATATATATATATATATATACACACACACATGCGTGTATACCTTATTCTTTCGGGGAATGCACCTCATAATAGTTTTGTTATCGAAGGGAATAAATAATTGAAAAATCATGTTACGTGTGTATATTCCTAGTCCAAGATCTGATTATATATATATATATATATATATATATATATATATATATATATATATATATATATATATATATATATATAATGTAATTTTTTTATGCATATCCTTACTTCGTTCTCTTCTTGCTTTTCCAGAAGAGAAAACTTTTGTCCTTCTGGGGATTTAGAAATGGAAGTTCTGAGGGATTCGAACTGACCAGTGTGACATTTTCAGGAGATTGGCCAATTCCTTCCGCTCCTGTGTCTTTCTCTCTATTTCCTTTAAGGGGGCCGGGGGTGGGGGCGAGTGGCTATTACATAATGTTTCTTATATTTTATGATTTGAATTTTTTGGTACCTGGGTAAATTTATATTATCATCATCTCTTCCTCCTACGACTATTGACACAAAGGGTCTCGGTTAGATTTCGCCAGTCGCCTCTATCTTGAGCTTTTAAATCAATAGTACTCCATTCATTATCTCCTACTTCACGCTTCATAGTTCTCGCCCATGTAGGGCTGGGTCTTCCAATTCTTCTAATGTCTTGTGGAGCCCAGCTAAACGCTTGGTGAACTAATCTCTAATGGGGAGCGCGAAGAGCATGCCCAAACCATCTCCATCTACCCCTCACCATGATTTTATCCACATATGGCACCTGAGTAATCTCTCTTATAGTTTAATTTTTAATTGATACATAAGAATTTTTTTTAATTTTTCAATTTTTTACTTTAGGTTTAACGTGAATTTCTTCCTTCATTATGGAAAAGTGAAAAGAGCATAAGAAAATGGAATGAGGAAAAAGCATTTTGTCGAAGTTGATATAGAAATTATATCCTTGATATAAATGTGATATCTAATTTTAATACATTGATTTAGATTAATTTCCTGATTTTAACATGAACGTGCTCCTGTGTAGCGTTTTAATTAACAGTAGTGTTGTATTTCATTAGAAAAAGCCTATTTCACCCATACCAGTTGTGTTTTTTTTTTTTTTTTTTTTTTTTTTTTTTTTTTTTTTTTAATCAGAATGTTTGAAATCACGAATTGATGATTAAAATTGACGGTAGATAAGGATAATAAAAACAGACTGGTGATGGTAAAAGTAATGTTAATGTTAGTATGATGGAGCAAACCCGTTCTTCTGTTTCAATTGCTCTTGGGTCAAAATTTTAGGACTGGAATTTGAGAACCACAGTCTTGATGTAAAGCCTTTTCTCTGAAGCAGGTCTAAGTTTCGTTTCATAGTTTATCTGTTATTCAACCTTTTTATATATATCCTTTACAGTTTTGTCCTTTGCAACTTAATATCTTTTCTTCTCTGATGGAGACCTTAGGCTTTCAGTATTTTGCTTTTCCAATTAGGGTTGCGCCTAGGGTGATGATCATATTCTCAAGACTTTAACTAACTTGATTTACTGTACCAAAGCTAATCTACCCAAATATGTGGATCTAAACTTTAGTTTTGAACTTTTAATTTTTTTTTTTCTAAATCTAGATGACATGAGTTTATGTATACCTTATCTTACGGAAATCCATATATCCCTTTGCCTCTGTTGGTGAAGAGGTGCTTGTGCAATACATATGTATGTATTTTCAAACGCACATGCATATATACAATAAGCCAATTCATGATTAATAGAATGTTAATGATGGGTACTTTTTTTTTTTTTTTTTTTTTTTTTTTACGACGTCTATTTTGTTAGCATCTTGAGCACCACTGCATGAAATTAAGACAGTATTATTATTGATAATTTAGATTTCTTTTTCATGGAAACAGGAAATGCTAGCCAATTTAAGGTCGATTCGAAAAGAAATTGAGCAAACTCAGAAAACTGACAGGAGATTAAATCTCTAGGTCTTGAGTTGCGAGGTAGGTCACTTACCGGTTGTTGTTGCCGACAAAGTTTAAATAGATTCTCTCGGTGAAGCGTATCTTCTCCTCCTCTTCCTCCTCCTCTTCCTCCTCCTCCTCCTCCTCCTCCTCCTCCTCCCAGTTGTCGATCCCAGGCTTGACTGGGTTTGGTTCGGGGAATTGATAGTTTTTTCACAACGAAATAAGAGAGAATAGTTTCTGCTAAACTGACAGGATCACAACTATATTCTTCATTAATTTCCAAGTTAAAAAAAAAAAACTATGTTTATTTCATGGGTCAATTACCTCAATTATCAGTTCTTCTGCAACAGCAAAGTTTGCTAGAACCTTTAATAGAGGTAATTAAAAGGCAGTGCAGTACATTGATTCACGCTTAGAAGTTTGGCCAGCTAGGATGTCTTCAGTCATGGGAAGTACCTTGGTAAGAAATCAGCAGATTCTTTTAATGATTTTATTGTAGGCATAGCTTCTAAAATGAAGGCATCCATGGGTTATAATCCTGATGTTATTTCAGATTTGCCTATTCGGTTAGATGCCTTATTTCTGTATGTGATTCAGAAACTGTCGGATTGTTTTCCAATGGTGTGATTAAGAAAAGAAAACATTGAATGTCATCCTTCATGAAAGATGTGTATAATGTTCAGAAATTTGGTTTAATTTGTTCTCCAGTATTAGGTTCCTCCATAGATTCTAATAGAATCTCTTAAGATTACCCAACAATTCTTCTTCACTCAGGGGTTTACTGCTACACTGTGATTGTTCAGTGGCTACTTTCCTCTTGGTAAGGGTAAAAGAGACTCTTTAACTGTGGTAAGCAGCTCTTCTAGGAGGAGGACACTGCAAAATCAAACCATTGTTCTCTAGCCTTGGGTAGTGCCATAGCCTCTGTACCATGGTCTTCAACTGGTTTGGGTTAGAGTTCTCTTGCTTGAGGGTACACTCGGGCAAACATTTCTGTCTTTTATCTTTTCCTCTTGTTATTTTAAGTTTTTATAGTTAACATATGAAAGATCTATTTTAATGTTATTACTGCTCTGAGAATATTCTTTACTGTTCACTATTTCTTATGTACTTTATTTATTTCCCTATTTACTTTCCTCACTGGGCTATTTTCCCTGTTGGAGCCTTTGGGCTTATAGCCTCCTGCTTTTCCAACTAGGGTTGTAGCTTAGCTATTATTATTATTAATAATAATTATAATACTGTAGTTAGTAAGTAGGTGTTGTAGTAACTAAATGCGATTGATATATTTGTTTCATGAATAACTATAAAACACTTAGATTTACATTTGAACTATAAAACACTTACATTTGCTTTTGAATGTCACAATAGACGAAAGCAAATGTATTTGTACCTAAGGTGGAAAAGTTATTGAAACTTAATCTTAATGTTTTTTTATCTAGGGTTATTAAATAAATATTTATATATACATAATATTGTATATGAATAGCTATTTTGATGGTGTTACTGTTCTTAAAATATTTAATTTTGTTTGTTCATTACTTCACATATAGTTTTTTCCCTGCTGGAGCCCAGGGGCTTATATAGCATCCTGCTTTTCCATTAGGGTTTTAGCTTAGCTAGTAGTAATGATAATAATTAGAGGGGCACTCAGTAGAGCGCAGACCTCCACTGCGGCAGCTTTTTCTCGACCTTTTGCTCGACTTTGACCTTAACCTTAACATAAATTAAATGGGTGGATTTTCATACACTCAAATATGAACCAAGTTTGAAGTGTCTGTGACAACGATGTGTAAACTTATGGCTGAATACGCGAATTGGATAATTTGCATGACCGTAATCTTGAACTTTGACCTTGACCTTCCAAAATTTAATCATTTCCAGCTTATTACCCTTCAGTTAATCCCTGCAAGTTTCAATACTCTACCATTAAAATTGTGGCCGGGAAGTTTTTCACAAACAAACAAAAACACTAACAGGAGGTTAAACATAACCTCCTTTCAACTTCGTTGGTGGATGTACTACTACTACTACTACTACTACTACTACTACTACTACTACTACTACTACTACTACTACTACTACTACTACTAATAATAATAATAATAATAATAATAATAATAATAATAATATACTTACAAATCTCTATCTGCATAGGTATTTGTTAATGTTTTCATATTCAACAATATATATTTCTTGCTCAACGTAATTACCTACGGCGAAGGAGATGGAAGTTCGACCCGACAAAACCTTAGTCTTCGAAGAGTGCACAGACACCTGCTGATTATGACACGGGAAACAAACTAAACAAATTGTCGAACAAGGAAAGTTAGCGCCGACATAATAGGACGAGTGGACCGTTAAATTAAACTTTGACACTCTTGGGAGCCTTAGCAAAGTTCCAGCTCGTGTTTTGGGGCCATTAACCGAATACTGATGATAAAAACGGTCTCCAGGTTTTTTTTTCTTTTTACGTCTTTGGGGTAAGTTATTGTGTTTCAACAATCGTTTTCACACCTTGATTTTAATTGTTAAATACGATAGTGCTCATATATGCTTTCAATTTCATTGATTTTATATGTGTTTGTATGTATATATATATATATATATATATATATATATATATATATATATATATATATATATTTATATATATATGTGTGTGTGTGAGTGTGTGTGTGTATATGTTTGTCTATATACATAGATAGAATTTGTAGATTTGAGAACAAAGCCCTCAGAAGAATATTGGGAGTTAAATGGCAGGACAGAATTAGAAATGAAACTAAAAGAGATTACTCAAGTGCCATATGTGGATGAGGTCATGGTGAGGGGTAGGTGGAGATGGTTTGGGCATGTTCTTCACTCTCACCACGAGATATTAGTTCACCAAACTTTCAACTAGGCTCCACAAAGCACAAGAAAAGTTTGAAAACCCAGGCCAACATGGCTTAGGCCTTAGGAGATGATGAATATAAAAGTATTAATTTAAAAGCTCAAGATAGAGACGGCTGGTGAAATCTAACTCAGGACCTTTGCGTCAATAGGCTTATGAGATGATTATATGATATGATACATATATGTATATGTATATATATATATATATATATATATATATATATATATATATATATGTGTGTGTGTGTGTGTGTGTGTGTGTGTGTGTGTGTAGATTTATATGTTCGGGTGTGTAGTTTAAATAAGTACGATTTTCATAAATTTTGTCTCGTATTAAGCTTTTCGTTTCTATTGAATTAATATATAAATACCATGATTTGGGTAAATGTTTTGTGAATTTTCCATATTTGTACTTGCAGTGTAAGCCAGTAATGTATAGTTATGTGAACACATTTGTTTACATATTTTTACAGATGGATATATATTATGTAGAATAACATTGTATATTTGAAGACTCATTTTCATCTTTGATTTTCAATTTAACGTTGAACTTCAACGATGATTTCTTCCCTAAACGTTTCAATCTGTATTGTGGTTTTAAAATAAAGTTAATGGAGGCTAAATTTAACAATTTATTGTTATGTAACTAGATCTTATTTCCTATGAAAGGAATACGGAGTAAATGCTTTTAGATTTACCCAGCCTTGGTCTGCTTAAATTCGATATTATTAGAGTTCAAGTTTCATGAGTCCCTGCATTCCCTTTGTTTATTTTTTATTTTTATTCTTTTGTTTATTTTTTATTTTTATTCTTTTGTTTATTTTCTATTTTACTACTACTACTACTACTACTACTACTACTACTACTACTACTACTACTGTGACTGATATATGCATATCTGCAGTCAGAAAGAATTTAAGTGATTTATTTTGCTGGAAAAGACTGTGACAGAATCGGGATCACGAACTAGTTTTTAGTATGTAGTAATTATTACCTCCGCCAACGAAGTTAGAAGGAGTTTATGTTTTATCCACTGTTTGTGTGTGTATGTGTATGTTTGTGAACAGTACCCTGGTCACAACTTTAACTGCAAAGTAATGAAACTTGCAGCGATTAAACTTTATGTAAAACACTAAAAAATATTAAATTTTGGAAGGTCAAGGTCAAAAGTCAAGGTCACGGTCAAGCAAAATGTCCAATTCACGTAATCAGCCCTAAGTTTGGACATCGCTGTCACTGAGACTTCAAACTAGGTTCATATTTAAGTATATGAAAATCCATGACAATTACTATAGATAATACACGTAAAGGTCAAAGGTCAATGTCAAGGTTGAGCTAAAGGTCAAGGAATAAGCTGCAGCTGCGGAGGTCTGCATGAGGTCAAGGAATAAGCTGCCGCGGCGGAGGTCTGCGCTCTACTGAGTGGCCCTCTAGTTATTAATGTCACTTCGATTTCCTAGCTTTGATGCTGATGCTAACTTTGTGAATGATTGTGAATACATACAATACGAATATATTAAAGAATGCTGTATTTAAAGAATTTATCCATAGACAAGTCATATGCACAAATACTTTAGATTTCCCTAAAGAACATATGAAATCTGTTCATAGATAGTTGAACTCTGTGTATGTGGAATCTCCATACGAAACATTATTTTATTGAAGTTCGGGGGAAAAAAATGACCCTCACATAAAATGGCCCGAAATCTGTGGCCTCCCATCTCGGCGAATCTTTAATTTTCATAGTATTACTGTTTGGAATTTATTGTTCTGTTTGTACCTCTGCTGCCCTTATACGTTTTGCCGTTTTACTGCCTTTCCCGCTCGGCTGTTATCTTCTCGTCTCTTGGTTGATGACCCCCTTTTTTGACGTCATTTGTCTCCAGCTTGTTTTGACACAAAGTCCTGTTTTTAATTTACGTTTATCATCTTGGCTAAAAATTGTAGTAGGTTTATCAAATTAATACATCAATCCGGTTTTTTTATTAGTTTCTCATATTTGCTAAATATTGCAATAGGTTTATCACATTGAAACAAAAACCCAGTTTTTTTTTTTTTTTAGTTTTCCTTTGTCATCTATGCAAAAATTTGTTATAGGCTTATTACATTGAGAAAAATCCATTTTTTTTTCGTTTTCGTTTGTCATCTTTGCTAAAAATTGTAATAGGTTTATCACATTAAAAAAATATCATGTTTTTTCGTTTATCATCTTTGCTAAAAATTGTTATAAGTTTATCACATTAAAACAAAGATCCATTTTTTTTTTCTGTTTGTCATCTTTGCTAAAAATTGTAATAGTAGGTTTATCACATTAATTATTCATTTGACATTTGGTCAGTTATTATCTTTTCTAAATAGTAATGTTAATATGTAGTATTAACAATCATAAAACAAAATGTCTTATATTCGTCTTAATTGTATATTAGTATGTAGTATTAACAGTCATAAAGCATTTTGTCATATATTCGCCTATATTGTTAAGAATAGTGATATCAGTGACCAATCTTTATTAAGTTATATATTTTCGTACTAATAAAACATTTGTGTGAATTTTCAAACCTTAGCTTAACGGGTAGAGATAATTATGAGAAATAAAGCAATAAGAAAACCATGTTAAAATTGTAATGATTTTAATTTTTTATTTATACAGTTATCATTTTTTTTATATAATTTCGAATCAAATGTTCTCTCTCTCTCTCTCTCTCTCTCTCTCTCTCTCTCTCTCTCAAATGATATCGGGGTCAATGACCTTAGATATGAGGATCTCAGAAAACTCCAAATCAACCAATCTCTCTCTCTCTCTCTCTCTCTCTCTCTCTCTCTCTCTCTCAGAGTTGTCATCCTCTTAAGCTGACTACTGAGAATGGATTTCGCTAGCTTTATGTATTTCGTAGAATGGCAGACTAAATTTGCTCCCTCTTGCTCTTGTGATGCGCGTTCAGCTGAATGATGTCAACACTCAGAAGACCTTTGCATTTGCAGAGCTAATCCCGGAAAGAAATAATGCCAGAGCAAATTGATGAATAAATAAATCATCATGAATACTCAGGAAAAGGGCTCGTGGGAAGATTACTTGAATTATTAGATAGATAAAAGAGCTCCTGTGTTAGATTTTAACAGATTTCGTATTAACCATTTTCTCTCTTTTATTAGCATTTAAGTATCTTTCAAATTGCTAATTTTTTTGTTTGATAAATGAAATAGATCGACTTGATTCTTTACGTACATGTCCTAAACATTCAGTTTGAAATGTTTAGAATTGAAGAATCATGTGGAAATTTTTTATTAAATTCATAAGTGTATTTAAGCTATTCCATTATGAATTTATAAATACTGCAGAATAACAAGACAAAAGTTATGACTATGTTAAATTACTTCATTTATTTGAGTATGGTATTGAAATGTAAACAGTAGAGCTCTCTCTCTCTCTCTCTCTCTCTCTCTCTCTCTCTCTCTCTCTCTCTCAAAACGTCTTTGTTGATTTTCACAAATATTCTATAATTTGATATTATGAATAAACACCCAGGAGGAAACACAAATGAAAAGATTCCGTATGGGAGTATTGTCTTCAGTGCACCGCACGCGATCTGCTGTAGATATTGACAGTCTTTTGCTTTACCTTTGATCTTGCTTCATTTTTTCAGTCTTTTTGTACAATATCTTCTAACTTTTACGTATACTTATCGTTGAATCAGTAGAACTTCAAAAGTTCAAAGTTGCAGCAAATGTTTTTATGTTGAACAGGCTGATATAAGTCTTTTTATAGATTATATTTGACATATCTGTTTTGACGTTGTTCCTGTGTTTAGAATGATTTATTGTTAATTTATTATCATCATTTATTTATTTCCTTATTTCCTTTCCTCACTGTGCTATTTTTTCCCTGTTTATTGGAGCCATTGGGCTTGTAGCATCTTGCTTTTCCAACTAGGGTTGTAGCTTCGCTAGTAATAATAATAATAATGATAATGATAATAGTAGTAATAATAACAATAATAGTAATAATAATAATAATAATAATAATAATAATAATAATAAATAGTGTATTACACATGATACACTTGGGTGCTGAAGGGCCTCCCAAGCCCCTGTGCTTGGCTATATAGTCCAAATCCATAAATCCATTAAATCTAATCCAAATGGCAACGTTTAGAAATAATCCATATTTTAATTTTGTCAGGAATATAGAAAGAAAGATGTCAATTAATCGTGTCTAGATGAAGAGGAGAGAAATGAAAGTGTGATATTCTTATAAAGTGAAGGTAAAGCTGAAAATAAAAATATTTTAGTTTAACCATATATGGAGAAACGGAAATATGTAGTATGGGAAAAAAAAACTGAAGCGCTGTTGCCTAGGTTAAGCCCCAGCCGTGAACAGGAATCTACAGAATGCGTATATTTATTTCCACACACACACACAATTGTGTGTATATATATATATATATATATATAAATATATATATATATATATACACATACATACATATATATATATATATATATACATACATACATACATAAATATATGTATGTATGTATGTGCATATATATATATGTATATATATACATACATACATAAATATATGTATATATATATGTATATATATATGTATATATATACACATACATACATACATAAATATATGTATGTATGTATGAGCATATATATATATATATATATATATCGTGTGTGTGTGTAAAGTATATGTTTTATATGTATAAAGATAGAAATATAGTGAGAACAGCCTTGTAATAGAGAATCTTTATACAATGCTTAAAAACCAACTTGTGTGTTTCTATCTGCATCTGCACATCAGTAAACAGTCGACCTGTATTGATTTTGTATGGTGTTTTCCGTCGTGCATAAAGTTTCTATATCCTTATTTGAATAAGCTCTTCAAATTCAACTTCTATTATTTATAGTTTAGTTGTTGAAACAGCAATCGTCATCTTCCCGTCATGCTTCAGAACGAGAGAAAAATTGTCACGTATGCACATAAGGGGATATTCAAGTAAATATTGAGAGAGAGAGAGAGAGAGAGAGAGAGAGAGAGAGAGAGAGAGAATCTGAAGCCGTCTATTATGGAAAGTAATTTCTTGTAAAAATGTGTTAATATGTATTTTTCTTATTTAGAGAGAGAGAGAGAGAGAGAGAGAGAGAGAGAGAGAGAGAGAGAATGATGGAATAAGTTTTAAATGCAACAAAATGAAATTCTGGAAGAGTAGCTATAAATTTTACTTCATATACGTATTTGTTTTAGGACACTTAGGGAAACTGATATTAAATATTCTGATGTTCTCTATGTCGTGATTGGAGGGATTTGAAGTTAGTGATTGCTCAACATTTTAGTTTAAATTAATAAAAGATATATTACTTTTTATAATGAACTTCAATACTACCACTAGAGAGTTATGGTGTCCTTTGACTGGCCAGACAGTACTACATTGAATCCTTCTCTCTGGCTACGGTTCACATTCCCTTTGCCTACTCATACACCGAATAGTCTGGCATATTCTTTGCAGATTCTCCTCTGTCCTCATACACCTGACAACACTGAGATTACCAAACAATTCTTCTTCACCCAAGGGGTTAACTACTGCACTGTAATTCGGCAGTGGCTACTTTCCTCTTGGTAAGGGTAGAGGAGACTCTTTAGCTGTGGTAAGCAGCTCTTCTAGGAGAAGGACACTCCAAAATCAAACCATTGTTCTCTTAGTCTAGGGTAGTGCCGTAGCCTCTGTACCATGGTCTTCTACTGTCTTTGGCTAGAGTTCTCTTACTTGAGGGTGCACTCGGGCACACTATTCTATCTAATTTCTCTTCCTCTTGTTTTGTTAAATTATTTAAAGTTTATGTATGAAATATTTATTTTAATGTTATTACTGTTCTTAAAATATTTTATTTTTCCTTGTTTCCTTTCCTCACTGGGCCATTTTCCCTGTTGGGGCCGTTGGGCTTATATCATCCTGCTTTTCCAACTAGGGTTGTAGCTTAGCAATTAATAATGATAGTAATACAGTATGTTATAGTAGAGTGTAATTTTTATGCGGA
>NC_090729.1:121856934-121861934 GCF_036898095.1 Palaemon carinicauda
ATCTCAATGGGTGGTTGGTGCCCTCTCTAACCTCCTACTTAAGATTAAGTGACTGTTTCTGATTTTTTTTTTATCATCATTGGCGTCAATGCTACCTCTCATGTTTCAGATTTTCCTTTGAAAATCTTTGATTTTACCGACAATCAATGTACAGAAGAATAATTTAGATTACACCTCAGGAATTGTTTCTATATTCACGAGGTTTTATCCTCTCCCATGTTTGCACACACACACACACACACACACACACACACACACAGAAACGTACGTGCGCGTGCACACACACACACACATATATATATATATATATATATATATATATATATATATATATATTTATATATATATATATATATATATATATATATATATATATATATATATAATATGTATGCATGTATGTATATATGTATGCATTATAGCCAGGAAATTAAAAGCAAAAATATTTTAATTGGAGTTAGTACTTGAGCCTTATTGACATTGGACTTACAATGGGAATGAAAATAGAAGGACATCCTATTAGAACAGGAAATGGGATCCCAAATGGGCCAGGTTCTTGATATTCTCAGATAATTTTTTTTCTTTTTTTTTAACCAACTTGTTAAAGATTGTCGAGAAAATTACCATCTATGAATACGATGTTCTTGTATTTGTATATGTATGCATATTTATCTAAATACTTAGTCGTAATTTTTGACGGGTCGTTTACTCTAGTAATGCAGTATATATACGCTCATGTCGAGTCAGCTGTCCTGATTTCTTCACACCATATCATACTTTTACACACACACAATATCATATATATATATATATATATATATATATATATATATATATATATATATATATATATATATACATATATATATAATGTCCAGTATATGTGTGTATATTTAAATATATATATATATATATATATATATATATATATATATATATATATATATATTATATATATGTATATATATTTATATTATATATATATATATATATTTATATTATATATATATATATATATATATATATATACACAAATACATCACATACATACATGTATAAATGAGTGTATATATGCATGTATTTGAAGTAGGCTTAATTTGCTTACCTCGTCACCGCTCTATATCCTCACCTTTTTGGTACACTTGAATTAGTCTTTTTTTTTTTTTTTTTTGTTAGATTTTAAAATGGTTCATATCACATCTCATCTGCGGTTCGAGAGATAGCAGTGACCTTAGTTTCTTTGTTGTCAGTGGAATATTGTAAGTATTATAGTAATGATAATGATTGTTAAATATACATATCACATTGAAAGCAAATGGTGCTGCCACCATTTCGAAACCAACATTAATTTTACCCGTGAGATATATATATATATATATATATATATATATATATATATATATATGTGTGTGTGTGTGTGTGTGTGTGTGTGTGTGTCTACGTATTCATTTAATTTTATACGGCTAACCAACAAATAGCTATCATCATCTCAAAGCTCGTTGGTGGACACAGTTCCCCAGACGCCAAAAATGTATAACCCAAATGATTTCACTTTCGCTTAGATTACGATTAACAAGTCCATCTCCACGGCACAGCGATCACAGTCATTTAATCAGCGGCATTAGGAAGAAAAATGTATTCAGGTCAAGCTAAGATGAAGATACCTTTGCGTTGTCATGACAACGTGCGCTCTAGTACAGTACAGCGGAGCACAAAGGCTGCAATTAGTTTTCGTTGGTCGATAGAGAAGCGAAGGCGATAAAAGTGGCTATATGATATGATGATAGGGGATGAGGTTGCTTGCTTGCTTGTGGTGACCGATGTGGTAACGTTCCTGACTGCTGAAGGCCAGACTGGGGTTCGAGCCCCGCTCCAACTCGTTAGTTCCTTTGGTCGCTGCAAACTCACCATCCTTTTGATGAAAGGATGGGGGTGTTTGAAGGAGCCTATAGGTCTATCTGCTGAGTTATCAGCAGCCATTGCCTGGCCCTCCTTGGTCCTAGCTTGGGTGGAGAGGGGGCTGGGGCACTAGTCATATGTATATATGGTCAGTCTCTATGGTATTGTCCCTTGCCCCTGCCATTCATGAGCGTCCTTGAAACCTTTAGAACCTTATGCTAAGTACGGGCTCTTGCTTAGGCGGTCCGTAAAAGGACAAGGGACGAGGTGACCATAGAATCTTAAGTATGCTGGAACATGGTTCCAGCAAGATGTGCTAATATAATAATGCCTTTTACTGAGGGTGTACCAAGTCGGTCATCCCTGGAATATTCAAAGCATTCATGGGGAATATTTCAAGGGAATATTCATGTTGGGATTTTCATAGTCTTCATGGCGATCACTGGGAGGTTTTTGCTATTGCTGTGTATGTACTTGGATTTTAGGCTTTTCTCTTGAAAACTTTCAATAACTCTCTTGGAAGTTTTCACTTATGTCTTTTTTCTTGGAATATTTCGTTCAATCTTAGTCTGTTCGATATTCGTATAGCGTTCATTCCATTCGCTTGTTTGTTTTCTTCAGAAAATTAACCTTGATTTTGCATATATATATGTATATATATATATAGATATATATATATATATATTATTATTATTATTATTATTATTTGCTAAGCTACAACCCTAGCTGGAAAAGCAAAATGCTATAAGCCCAGGGGCCCCAACAGGGAAAATAGCCCAGTAAGGAAAGGAAAGAAGGAAAAATAAAATATTTTAAGAAGAGTAACATTAAAATAAATATTTCCTATATAAACTATGAAAACTTTAACAAAACAAGAGGAAGAGAAATTAAATAGAATAGTGTGCCTGATTGTACCCTCAAGCAAGAGAACTCTAACCCAAGACAGTGGAAGACCATGGTACAGAGGCTATGGCACTACCCAAGACTAGAGAACAATGGTTTGATTTTGGAGTGTCCTTCTCCTAGAAGAGCTGCTTACCATAGCTAAAGAGTCTCTTCTACCCTTACTAAGAGGAAAGTAGCCACAGAACAAATACAGTGCAGTAGTTAACCCCTTGAGCGAAGAAGAATTGTTTAGTAACCTCGTGTTGTCAGGTGTGTGAGGACAGAGGAGAATCTGTTAAGAATAGGCCAGACTATTCGGCGTATGTGTAGGCAAAGAGAAAGAACCGTAACCAAAGAGAAGGATCCAACGTAGTACTGTCTGGCCAGTCAAAGGACCCCATAACTCTCTGGCGGTAGTATTTCAACGGGCGGCTGGTGCCTTGGCCAACCTACTACCTATATATATATATATATATATATATATATATATATATATATATATATATATAAAGTGTGTGATCAATTTGAAGATGTCTTCCTATCCTTTTTCCACGGGGCTACCTTTCAAGTCATTAATGCATGAAAAAACGAATGCATTTATTATTCATTTATTTATATTATGCTGCAAGAACTTTTTCGTGGAACATTCTATTGATTATTGAAGGCAATTTCGCATTACCGTTGTACAGCAGGGAGCTTTGCTAACGTGTGTGGTGGTGTGGTAGTGTTTTTGAATAATCTATTGAAATGTTTTTATGGGCAAATAATCATATTTGGAAGAAGGAATTTCACTAAATAAGTCATTCACCCCTAGAAGATTTTTTTTTTTTTTCACTGAATTTGAATATTCTATACTCAATTTTTTTTTTAATGAGGTGCATTTGCACTGACTCGCAGCGATGCCTTTTTAGCTCGGAAAAGTTTCCTGCTATCTGATTGGTTAGAATTATCTTGTCCAACCAATCAGCGAGCAGGAAACTTTTCCGAGCTAAAAGGGCACCCCTGCGAGTCGGTGCAAATCTGACTCGCTAAAAAGAATTGACTATAGTAATTTATAATAGTGTATTTCATGAGTATTTAGTGTACAATTTTAAAATTAGCTAATGAAAAATTACTACATAAAAGAAAGATTTTATTTTCTACCCAATTGATTTTCAATGGAATATTGATGATATGCATTGGCGCAGTTCATTAGTTATATTCTTCATTAGTGGATGTTATGCGAGACAGGACTTTGGATACTGCTTGCGAAAATCTCAGGCCTTGCATTAACGAACGTATAGATTACTCATTTTAACTAATGCGAATTTTAGTCTATATTTTGGTTCCCTTTCTTTACGTGTTATTCAATTATTTCTTGAGTATTATATAAAAAAATATGTTTTCATTCATGTGTTTTCTGGTTGTTCTTGTGACATGTAGTAAATTACCTCCTCCAACGAAGTTGGAAGGGGGTTATGTTTTCGCCCTTGTTTGTTTGTGAACAGCTTCCTGGCCACATTTTTAATAGTAGAGTAATGAAATTTGCAGCAATTAACTGTTGTAAAAATCTGGAAATTTGAATTTTGGAAGGTCAAGGTCAAAGGTCAAGGTCACGGTCAAGCAAAATGTCAAATTCACGTAATCAGCCATAAGTTTGGACGTCGTTGTCACATAGACTTCAAACTTGGTTCATATTTGAGTGTATTAAAATACATGCCAATTTATACATGTTAAGGTCGAGTCCAAGGTTAAGGTCAAGCAAAAGGTCAAATTCCGGTCATCAACCAAATGGCCACAATTTTAATCGTAAAGTAATGAAACTTTCTGAGATTTTAAACTGTTATGGAAAGAGCTGGAAATGATTACATTTTGGAAGGTCAAAGGTCAAGGGCACGGACTAGCAAAACGTCTGTATCACGTATTCAGCCAGAAATTTGGCCATCCTTATCACAGACACATCAAACTTGGTTCTTATTTGAGTGTATGAAAATCCACGTCTACCAGAAATAAGATGCCGTGGCGAAGGTCTGCACTCTACTGAGTGCCCCTCTAGTTAATTATGTGACTTTCATGGAATATTCAGTCTTGTTAGTGAAATATTACCTTTAGATTGTAGTCGGTCTTTGAAATATTTTCATTCTAATAATCGACTTATTTTTTTTTCTCTGAATATTCATGTTCAAACTACAAGTTTTTTTTTTTTAATTGGAAACGTAATTTTTCCCTGCACTAAT
>NC_090729.1:121866934-121874434 GCF_036898095.1 Palaemon carinicauda
TATATTATGCATTAGCGTCGTGTACTGTGGTAGGTCAAAGAGTCGTTACCATTCTGTGTACGTGGAATTTGGTTTACTGAAGTACTCTTAAGTTAGCGGACGAATAGTATATATTTTCATTTAAATGTCAATTGTATTATGCATATATCACACATATAGTTGATTAAACATTCATACACTATATATATATATATATATATATATATATATATATATATATATATATACAGTATATATATATATATATATATATATATATATATATATATATATATATATATATATACAGTATATATTTAAATAGATATAGTTTCTTTACTAGCAGACGTAACTTTTTTACATTCAAATATAATGCAAAGATAGATTTTGATAGTGAATATTATGAATAAATAGTCAAGGGGGAAATCATTTATTGTAAGTGCTTCTCCCCTGGCCCGGGATAAAACAAATACTATAAATGAAATTCCATTCTGATATTTATTTTCAGGGTAAGGTTAATGCACCTTTAAAGAGGATTTAAATACTTTTATTCTTATTAGCTAAGCTATAATCCTAAATGGAAAATCAGGATGCTCGAAGCCCAATGGCTTCAACAGGAAAAATAACCAAGTGAGGAAAGGAAATGAGATAACAGATAGAATAGTGTGCCTGAGTATACCCTGGAGTAAAAGAACTATAACCCAGGACAGTGGAGAATATGGTACAGAGGCTATGGTACTACCCAAGATTAGAGAACAATGCTTTGATTATGGAGTGTTCTCCAAAAATAGCTGCTTACCTTAGGTAGAGTCTCTTCTACCCTTACCAAGTGGAGAGTAACCACTGCATAACTACTGTACAGTAGTTAACCATTTTAGTGAAATGTAATTTTTCCGTTATCATAGTGTTGTCAGGTGTATGAGGAGAGGAATGTGTAAATGGTAGGGCAGAATATTCTTTGTACATGTAGGCAAAAGGAAAATGAGCCGTAACCAGTAAGGTATCTAATGTCGTACTATCCGGGCAGACAAAAAGACCCAATAAACTCCCTAAAGGTAGTAACTTATGGGTTGGCTGGTGCCTTGCCTAACCTCCTACACCATATATATATATATATATATATATATATATATATATATATATGAATATATATATATATATATATATATATATGAATATATATATATATATATATATATATATATATATATATATATATTCTGTTTACTCAATTCCTTATTTCCTTTTCTCACTGGGCTATTTTCCCTGTTGGAGCCCCTGGGCTTGTAACATCCTGCTTTTCTTACTGAGGTTGTAGCTTAGTTAATAATAATAATAATAATAATAATAATTTTATTATCATTAATATTACCAGTTTGAAAAGCTGGATGCTATAAGCCCAAGGGCTCCAACAGGGAAAAATAGCCCAATAGGGAAAGGAAATGAGGAAATAGATAAGCTACAAGAAAAGTAATGAACAATTAAAATAAAATATTTTAAGAAAAACAGCAAAATTAAAATAGATTTTTCATATGTAAACTATAAAAAGAGACATGTCAGCCTTTCTAACATAAAAACTGTTGAAAATGTATGCATTCAGCCTTTTGCCAAATCTGTTGCATCCTTCATTTGAAATTGTTTACATGTATGTTTATAGATAAACAAAGAATGCTTTACAGATAGACAAAGAATGCTTTTCAAATATATATAGGCAGATAAACACACGCGCACATGTCATGACACTGGTTATTCCTGGTGTTCATTGTTCCCAGCACAGAATATTAATGAAGGATGAAGTGAAAAGGCTATTATTATTATTATCACTTGCTGAGCTGTAACCATAGTTTGGAAAAACAGTATGCTATAAGACCAAGGGCTCCAACAGGGAAAATAGCCTAGCGAGGAAAGGAAACAAATTAAAATATTTCAAGAATAGTAACAACGTTAAAATAAATATTAAATACATAAACTATAAAAACTTTAACAAAACAAAAGGTTGAGAAATTAGATAGAATAGTGTGCTCGAGTGTACCCTCAATCAAGAGAACTCTAACCCAAGACAGTGGAAGGCCATGGTACAGAGGCTATGGCTCTACCCAAGAGTAGAAAACAATGGTATGATTTTGGAGTGTCCTCCTAGAAGAGCTGGTTACCTTACCTAAAGAGTCTCTTTCACCCTTACCAAGAGGAAAGTAGCCCCTGAACAATTGCAGTGCAGTAGTTTATCCCCTTGAGTGAAGATTTGTTTGGTAATCTCAGTGTTGTCAGGCGTATGAGGACAGAGGAGAATATGTAAAGAATAGGCCTATAACTCTCTAGTGGTAGTATCTCAACGCGTAGCTGGTGCCCTGGCCAACTTACCACCAACTATATAATTATAAACTATAGAAACTAACAAATCAAGAGAAAGAGAAATCAGATAGAATACTGTGCCTGAGTGTACCCTCAAGCAAGAGAACTCTAGGGAAGTAATAACCGGGAAAGTGGTTCCTGCATTTGGGAGGAGGTTGGAGGGGAGGGGGCTTAGGTGGAGGGTGGGGGGGGGGGGGGTTGGCTTGATGGGGACTAGGAACTGCAATCGGTTTGTTTATGAAGTTGCAATTTTGTATTACCGGAAAGCTCTTTTTGAATTCCCTTTGATATGGTAATTCCACTTTTGTGTTTTTATATGAGATGGTGGGGTCGAAGGGGGGGGGGGGGGGGTTCTGAACTGCCTGTGCGTGACTAGGTCGATTTGGAAGCCCGGAAGTGGAAGAGGGGCCAACTAGTGGTGTTGTTGGATGGATTATTAGACATATTAATTTGGTGTTTAATATTTCCTTAAGTTGTTTTAGTATTTACGTGTCTTTCGTTGAAGTTTTTTTTATTTGCATTCTTGCAATACAGCTCCGTTTATAATTCATAGATTCATGAATTGTCTATATACCTTTCGTCCATAGATTTTTTATGTATGAAAAAATATACATCATTGTTTAGAAAAGTAAATCTCTCTCTCTCTCTCTCTCTCTCTCTCTCTCTCTCTCTCTCTCTCTCTCTCTCTAAATATGTCTTCTTGATGTGATATAGACTTGAAAATAAGTATATATTCAGTGATCGTTTTTACTCGCCTTCCAAAGTCTCGACAGTCTCTCCAAGGTTTTTGTCTTCCACGATGTTTAATCGCTTGCCTTTCAAGTAGCTTGTATATTGTTTTCAGTCCATCCTTTTCTTCTGTCTATCGAGACTATTATAGATAAGTACATTTAGTTTCCTAGTCAATTGGGCTTTGCTTACAAGTAGAAATATTAACTAAGTTATATTACTGTTTACCCAGTATAGACGTTATATATATTTGCAGTATTCCTGGTAATCGTGTATATAATCCCTCAATTCTTCATGTCATAGTTTATTTTATATGTGCTTATGCGTGCGCACGCACGCACGCACACACACACACACACACACACACACACACACACACACACATATATATATATATATATGTGTGTGTGTGTGTGTGTGTTTGTGTATATACAGTATATATAGAATTATTCACCATGTACTAAATCCAAAACATTTACTTGTCTTTTATACGCAAAGCCTTTTCTATGATGAATTTTTCATTGTAACCATCAATGTGCTATATCTCTTTTATACTGAAACATGTAACAAATTTAATGCTCTTACCGTTGGTTTTAAAATATTTTGCCATTGTTGGCATTTACAGTACATGACTTTACGCGTGTCATAATCGTTTGCTGTTATTACCACCATTATCAGTTATATTATTGAGTATATTTCTTTATATTTCTCTATTTTATCTCTCTGTTTTCACAATGACCATGTACTCTCGTTGCTCTTGGTTTTCATTCAGTTTCAGTGAAATGTTTTAGGTACTGATTCACACCATTATCCCTTTGACATTGCATTGCTACTATGAATTGTAACTCTCATGACTTGATAGCCTTTGTAATACTGATATCATTATTATCATTACTATCATCATTTACTGACTCCATGTACTGTGTGGCTACAATCCGTCCTACTGTATATCCTTATTAGCAGTTGGTAGTTAGCTTAGTTTTGATGACAGTTCATGGTAAAATTATAGCATTTATATATAATAAAGCTTAGATGTCCTCTCACCTCATGCACAAATGGATGTTAGCCCATGTGTATGCAGGTATGTTAATAGATATGCAAATACAGTGGTGATTTATTATGCTTGATATAATGTAACTGCTTCTTCTATGTAAATAAACTAAACATAGGCCGAAGCTTACAATAAAAGTTACTATATATATACATATATATATATACATATATATATATATATATATATACACATACTCATATTGTATATCCGTGTTTGTATACAGTACACCAATGCATGCTTTTATATATATAGACATATATATATATATTATATATATATATTTACATATATATATATATATATATAGAGAGAGAGAGAGAGAGAGAGAGAGAGAGCGAGAGAGAGAGAGAGAGAGAGAGAGAGAGAGAGAGAGAGAAGGTTTACTAAAATGAAATAAGCTTATTCGAATTACAGTTTGTATGTGGAAGAGAAAACTAAGTGCTGTATTTTCACGAGCATAAGTAACGAAAGAAAATGAGAGAGAAACAGTTTGCAAGTAATAAAGATAGAGGGCAAAAGGTAAGGAAGAAGCTCAGGGATCAGAAGAGAAGGTAAATGCCTCGAAAAGGTCACTTGCATAAAAGATGAGAATTGGGAAGTTGAAGAGAGTCCAATCCTATGACTTGGAAATAAAGGTTTGTTGGATGTCGAGGATGAATTACGTAAAAGTTAAAGTAGGTGATGTTTGTTTGATTTTGCTTGTGGAGACGACTTTTGGGGACTTAAGAAATGCAATTAGAGATTGAATAATAGAATTAAATCAGACGCACAGGGGATTATTTGTGAAATACTGAGTGATTGAAAGGCTGACTTTAGTCTGTAAATGTGAGACAGGTGAATGTGAGATTCACAAGAGCGTAAAATATGTATATGGGTAATTTTATGGTAGTGATTTGATTGGAAAAAGTAAGGCAGATAAACAGAATGTATTGATGGGTGAAGGACACTGTAGGTTTAGGCATGGAATAGTTTGTGGGGATCCTGTTATATTCTCAAACATTTATATGAGAATAAATTAAAGGGCAAGAGCTGTTCGTAGTTTATGATGGAAAATCTGTAGAAATGCAGCGAGGAGCATTTTAAGCATGTCTGGCATGTATGATAAATTCAAGAAAGCAGTACAAAGATTTTATGATGGAAATAAAACTTCTGTTACATTATGAAACTGAATTTAACCGTTAAGTGTTATAGTGGATCTGAGGCAAGCTAAATTATGAAAGAAATTATAGTTAGGTATGTTAGCAAATTATGCATTACTGATTTGAGACAGTGAATACAAACGTAGAAAATAGTTCCATTTTTCAAAAAGTGAAAGTTGAAAGCAATTATGAGAAAGAGTAAGTGAAGAGAGTAAATAAATATGTGGAATATGAATAAGGAATGGCAGCTTGCAGAATGGAAGTGGTCGATTCATATAAGTGTTAGGTAGTAAATAGTTAGGATGAGGCAAATGAGTTATCAACACGTGTGCTAAAGATTAGAGAGCCTATAGTCAATTCTTTTAGTGAGGCAGATTTACACCGACTCGCAGGGGTGCCCTTTTAGCTCGGAAAAATATTTCCTGCTCGCTGATAGGTTGGACGAGATAATTCTAACCAATCAGATAGCAGGAAACTTTTCCGAGCTAAAAGGGCACCGCTGCGAGTCAGTGCAAATGCGCCCCATTTAAAAAAATTGAATATAGTAACCCAACTGCTTGAGAGTGTGTCTTTGTCACCCTAATTGTCCCAAGCAATGGTATTGCTACACCCTTTTCTGTGAGTATTCCCTCTGGATTAGAGTTTTCCTTCTCCAAAGCCTGTGTGCAATTTTTATTTCATATTCCTCGCACAAAGTGTAGCCCGCGTAGTGTTAAGCATATTTCAAAGGATTGTTAAGCTGAATCATCTTCAAAGTCCTGATGTATGAATGCTGAATGTGAATGAAAGCAAAAAGCCGTAGCCTGTTTAAAATGAACTAACAAAAACTTGGGCACATTATTCTATTTTACTTTTCTACCTCTTGTTTTTTTTTTTTTTTATAAATTATATATAAAAATATTTTAATATTTTTACTGTTCTTGAAATATTTTATTTGTTAATTACTTCTCATGTAGTTTATTTATTTCCTTATTCCCTTTCCTCACGTAGCTATTTTCTCTGTTGGTGCCCTTGGGCTTATAGTTTCTTGCTTTTCCAACTAAGGTTGGAGATTAGTAAGTAATAATGATAATAGCATAGTGTGTGCCTCTGTCATGAGCGTCCTTTAAACCTTTAAATCTTGTTATGTTGAAGTTTTTTATAGTTACAATGTGAAAGATCTAGCTTAATGTTGTTACTGTTACTATTTTATTTTGGTGTTTAATCTTCTATTGTATTCATTTCCTTGTTTCCTTTCCTCACTGAGTATTTTTTCCCTTTTGAAGCCCTTGCTCTTCTAGTATCTTGCTTTTCCAACTAGGGTTATAGCCTAGCTTGTAATAGTAATAATAATATCTTTTTCTCCGATAACTGTTACAGCCATTAACTTATGGCTATGATCAGGGTTACATTTTATGAACACTGGAATTACATTTTATTAGGTTGAACTGTAATTCCATTTGTAAACAGATGCAGCCCTGGTCATAGACATATGTTATTTGATAATGTTAAATGGGACAATGTTTTGCAACTTTTTGTTCAGAATTTATGAGACATCGGTAAATATAGACATTTAGGAATAGCTGCCAAATATGCATGCATATTTTCATAGGACCTAGGAATGTATATACTGTATATATATATATATATATATATATATATATATATATATATATATATATATATATATATATATATATATATATATATATATATATATATATATATATTGTGTGTGTATATTATGTATATTTATGGATACATGCATACATACATATGTAATACAAAGTAGCATAATCCACGCGATTCCACTCAAACTAGGATAAGAATTTCGAATATAATGAAATTATGGATATTGGCTGTAGGAGAACGTATAACGATAAATAGAACACTATATAAAATTTTAGTAGCAATTTGAACCTCGTTTGTAGGTACTACGTTCTACATTTCTTCCATGAAGTTCTGAAATTTTTGTGAGCGTTAACAGTAGAAAATTGGATACTGTTCGTCGATCATGAGACAGGTGTGTTCTGAGACCGTAATTAGACTGCGATATTATTATTATTATTATTATTATTATTATTATTATTATTATTATTATTTAACATCAGAAACATTATGAATATTATTATTATTATTATTATTATTATTATTATTATTATCAGCAATGAGTCATTGTTATTATAATGATTTTTATTGGTACGATTGTTATTTTTTAGTAATTAAATTTTAAGTGATAGATTTTTTATCAGGTTGTTTATTTTCTGT
>NC_090729.1:121881934-121906934 GCF_036898095.1 Palaemon carinicauda
TGGCCTTCGTGTGCCACACGTGCTACTTCGATTATGTGAGGCAACTGTCCTTGATTGTGGAATTGCTCTCCTAACGTTTTGGAACGAATGGTTAGTTTGCTTATAGCACCTCTGCCCCCCCCCCCCTTTCCCCAACCAAAAAAAACTAAGTTAAAACTAAAGATCTTTTAATCTTATTTTTGAAAGAAATGGTTAGTTTGTTTATAGCACTTCGGCCCTGCCCCCCCCCCCCCAAAAAAAAAGGAAATAAAAAAAAATAAGTTAAAAACTAAGATTATTTTAATCTTATTTCTAGAATTAATGGTTAGTTACCTTATAGCACCTCTGCCCCCCTCCAAATAAAAAAAAAAATAAAACGAAAAAAATAAATCAAAACTTAAGAATTTTTAATCTATTTTTGAGATAAATGGTTAGTTTGCTTATAGCATCTTTGCCTCCCCCCCCCAAAAAAAAAAGAAATGAACAAATAAGTTAAAACTTTGTTTTTTTAATCTTATTTTTGAAATAAATGGTTAGGTTGCTTATAACACCTCTGTCCCCCCTCCCCCCCAAAAGAAGAAAATTTAAAAAATGTTAAATCTCAAGATTTTTCAATCTTATTTTTTAAAATGAATGGTTAGTTTTCTTATAGTATCTCCCCCCTCCCAAAAAAGAAGAAATTGAAAAAATAAGTTAAAACAAAAGAATTTTTTAATCTTACATTTTTAAAATAAATGATTAGTTTGCTTATAGCACCTCTGTCTCCCGCCTCCCCCCCCATAAAAGATTAAAAAATAAATTAAAACAAGATTTTTTAATCTTATTTTTAAAATAAATGGTTAGTTTGCATATAACACCTCTGTCCCCCTCAAAAAAAAATTAAGAATATAAAAAAAATAATTTAAAACTAAAGATTTTTTAATCTTATTTTTTAAATAAATGGTTAGTTAGTTTATAGCACCTCGCCCCCTCCCTCAAAAAAGAGGAAAAGAAAAAAATAAGTTAAAACTTAACTTTTTAATCTTATTTTTAAAATGAATAGTTAGTTTGCTTATAGCACCTCTGCCCCCTCCATAACAAAGAAAAAAAAAGTTAAAACTTAAGATAATATTAGAAGTAACGTTGAACTGATTTGGCGTCTTTTTAATGAGAGAAGTGACTTTTGCTAAGGTGTCATATACTAACGTTCAAACTATCACTTGTCAGTTACCGAATAAAGGAGCACCATTTACTAATTCTAAGGTGTCATATACTGACGTTCAAACTACCACTTGTCAGTTACCGAATAAAGGAGCACCATTTACTAATTCTAAGGTGTCATATACTGACGTTCAAACTACCACTTGTCAGTTACAGAATAAAGGAGCACCATTTACTAATTCTAAGGTCTCATATACTGACGTTCAAACTACCACTTGTCAGTTACAGAATAAAGGAGCACCATTTACTTATTCTAAGGTATCATATACTGACGTTCAAACTACCACTTGTCAGTTACAGAATAAAAGAACACCATTTACTTATTCTAAGGTATCATATACTGACGTTCAAACTACCACTTATCAATTACAGAATAAAGAAGCATAATTTATTGGAATTGACGTATCTGAAAGAAAAAAGGTAATTGCAAATACGGAAGCACGTGGGGCTGAGGACTCTCAAACCATCATTTTTAACATCTGTGAATTTAGAGGAGAGGCAAAGGCGTCTCTCTTCCAGAGATCCTGATAAATCGCGTCTCTCAGCTATAAATCCTAACGAAACTTTTTCACGATTTATGTCTCATTCGTGATTCCTTTCCATTTTGTGATGGCGATGAGATGTATTGAGAAGAAAATCGACAGACATTGTGCAGTTTGGTGTCAGCTGACTTGAAAAAAGTTTATCATTATCATTGTTATTGACTTTTATTATTGTTATCATTATTAGTATTATTATTGCTATTATTATCATTATCATTATTATTATTATTATTTATTGTTATTATTATTATTATCATTATTATTATTATTATTATTATTACTTTTACTACAATTTTATTATTATTATTATTATTATTATTATTATTATTATCATTATTATTTTTATTATTATAATTATTATTGCTAGCTAAGCTACAATACAACCGGGAAAAATAGCCCTGTGAGGAGAGGAAATAAGGAAATAAACGATACGAGAAGTAATGAACAATTAATATAAAATATTTTAAAAACAGTAGCAACATTACAACAGATATTTCAAATATAAACTATGCGTATTATCGTTTTAATATTGATAACGAGGCAGGTTTTAATAATTACCATAATTTTTTTCCTATTCGGAGCTTTTCATTGCTACAAACTACCATTCCTCCCACTCATCGAGTATTTCAATCCCCCCTCTTAGTTATAGGTTAAAGTTATGTGCCAGTGCCTTCTGTGGAATTATTCCCTCTCCATGAGAAACTGCTCTCTCTCTCTCTCTCTCTCTCTCTCTCTCTCTCTCTCTCTCTCTCTCTCTCTCTCTCTCTCTCTCTCTCTCTCTCTCTTCCTTTCTTCTTCTTAACACTACGATCTGACCTTTTCCCGGATGGCTAATATCCATAAGTTTGCAATTCCTTAATTCGGTGGCAGTTGATATTTCCCAAATTTGGTTTAACCCCTCCCATCATCTTCCCATCCTCTTCTACTTTCCATAATGCTGGTTTTAGGTAAGGACATTGAGTTGCCAGTTCTGCAGGCCTAGGCATCATAGACTTAAGGGTATATTTATAATTTTTAATCTTATAGTAGTGGGATGTGTTTATGAATTATGACACAGGCCGGCGCGGGGACTGTAGGTAGACTTCAGATCTCAGGAGGAACTATACGATTTTTTTTTATAAAGACGTATTTGCACTGACTCGCAGTGTTGCCCTTTTAGCTTGGAAAAGTTTCCTACTAGCTGATTAGTTAGAATTACTCTGTCCAACCCATCAGCGATTTGGAAACTTTCGTGCTAAAAGGGCACCCCTGCGAGCCAGTGCAAATGCGCCTCATTATAAAAAGAATGAGTGTAAGGGAGAACACAGCAATTGCATTACACTTTTTAGCGTAAGGTTGGCAAAGGTCGGACAGCTATGTAAAAGAACGAAAGCGGTAACTGAAGTTGAGTAGAAAGCTAAAATACGCTTCAAAGGGCGGTGGCAAAAAGCCTATAATTAAAGCCTACTGTACACCTCACTGATATCTCCTACTTGGATATGACAGAATTGTAGCGCGTTTTTACTGTTTACCTCTGCTAACAAAGTCGGAAGGACGTTATGTTTTACCCCTTGTTTGTGTGTGTTTGTTTGTGAGCAGCTTCCTGGCCACAAATTTCAGGCGTAGAGTAATGTAACTTGCAGGGATTAACTGTGTTGTAAAAAGCTGGGAATTATTAAATTTTTGAAGGTCAAAGTCAAAGGTCAAGGTCACGGTTAAGCAAAAGGACCTATTCACGTAATCAATCATAAGTTTAGACATCATTGTAACAGACTTTAAACTTGGTTCATATTTGAGTGTATGCAAAGCCATGCCAATTAATACATGTTAAAGTCAAAGGTCAAGGTCGAGCAAAAGGTTGAGAAATAAGCCGTCGCGACAGAGGTCTGCTCTCTACTGAGTGCCCCTCTATTCATAAATGTTTCCGAATACAAAGTTCGTAAAGGGTTGACTAGGAGTATTTGGGATTTTTTTCGTGATCAAGTTGCAAGGATTCATTTCTTTTGTTGTGGTCTGTTATGTATGTTTGAAGAAGTCATTGGTAACTAAGAAGTAAATGATTCGTGGCATGGATTCATGTATCACAATTTTCCCAATGACTAATTAATCTTTTTAGTGAAGTGCAACATTTTGTTTAGCTCTTGTGATTTTGATATTGATTTACGTATAATGAAAATAATCTCCAAGGAATGATACTGCGTTTATTATGCTGTTTAGAAACCGCAGATAATACTAGGATTTTTTTTTCGTGATCAAGTTGCGAGGAGGCATCTCATTTGTTGTGGTCTGTTGTGTATGCTTGAAGAAGCAATTGTTGATCCAGAAGTAAATGATTCGTGGCCTGGATTTATGTATCACAATTTTCTTAAAAGTCTAGTTGACCTTTTTACTTGAATGCTCATTTTTTTTCCTTTTGTGATTTACGTATGATGAAAACCGTAAATTATACTATAGGTTTTTGGAGAGTTCGTTCAGACTAAAATTGAGTTTCATCCGTTTACTTGAGGCTTAAGAAGATTCTAATGTAACATCATCAAGTGATTTTTAATAAAATCACAGTAATGAAAGTAAATTGTTCGACATTTTCCCAACTTATATCAGGAACAGGAAGGTACTCAATGCTTAGTTTGAACATTCTAAAATTAGTTGATTTGTCCGAAAGTCTCTCTCTCTCTCTCTCTCTCTCTCTCTCTCTCTCTCTCTCTCTCCACTAGAAACCGGTACTTCAGAACTAGACGCGAAGGAAACTAGCTGTCTTACGTGGAATACCTCCTGTTTTTTTCTAATTTCTCTTCCTCTTGTGTTGTTTAAGTCTTTATAGTTTATATAGTAAATATTTATTTTAATGTTGTTATTGTTCTTAAAATATTTGATTTTTCCATGTTTCCTTTCCTCACTGGGCTGTTTTCCCTGTTCGGCCCCCTGGGCTTATAGCATCCTGCTTTTTCAACCAGTGTTGTAGCTAGCAAGTAATAATGATAATAATAATAATAATAATAATAATAATAATAATAATAATAATTAGCTTGGGTTGAATTTCAATGAAGAACAAAAAGAAATAAGAAGCCTCTCTTGCATTCGTAAGGGGAGAAGACCTTAACAGCCTCGGTAGGAGCTAATGGCTATGTGAATATGTGGCTCAGCTTGAATTGCTTGAATGGTCGCAATCGGGGGAGGCTTGCAATGACTGCGGTAAGCTATTCCCTGTAAATAAAAGTAGTTTAGTGATAACGGAGGCTCCATTTTCATTGCCTCCACCACTTTCTTCGGGCGCATTATATTTGCGCAAATTGTGGGATTAAGCGCGGATATTTCTTACGACTGCGCGCGGAGAATTGGGGGGAACTAGTGGTTAAACTTACACCTTTTTTAAGAAAAAGTGAAAAAGATAAAAAAAACCTAACCTAACCAACTCTCTTTGTAGTATCTGCAGTTAATCCATGAAAACGTTACCTTCAGCAACTAAATGTGATCATAATTACTGCATTCGTAAGTGCATAAGAAAAGTTTGCCGAAAATCAACATCATACAATTAACTTGTTCCAATTTTACATTACATAATTTTTCCCCCTGAAAAGCATGCGCGCAAATGTATGATCTCTTGCTTGAGGGTACACTCGGGCACACAAATCTATCTAATTTTTCGTCTTGTTTGGTTAGTGTTTATAGTTTGTATAGGAAATATTTATTTTTATGTTGTTCCTGTTCTTAAAATATTTAATTTTTCTTTTTTCCTTTCCTCACTGTGCTATTTTCCCTGATGGGATCCCTGGGCTTGTAGCATCCTGCTTTTCCAACTAGGGTTGTAGTTTTGCAAGTAATAATGATAATACGGTTGCGCGCAAATGTAGTTATTTTGCAGCTCAATTGTAATGGCAATGCGCTCAAACGTAATGCACCTCTTTCTTCGGGTAATTCCGTGAGACGATTTGTAAGATGGCAGAAAGAGCGAAGTATTGTCTAGTATCTTTTTTGGCTTGGCAGTTTTTATGGTACAGTGATACTTAGGATAAGATTGTGATGTGATGGTAGAATGGCAGAATTCAGAGGTCTTTCTGGGATGATCATGGACTTTGCTGTTGGTAATTTTGTAAAAAGGATTACAGGCCTATTCTAAGGTTGTTTGATATTACCACCTTGTTTATATACAGTCTACTTGTTTAATGTGCAATTTATCTATTATTTCTCAACATTTACATTATTTTTTTCTTATATACTATTTTACTTCAAGTCGGTTAAAAAATCATTGAAAATGTGTCTAAATTATAATGATGAAAATGATAATCCTGATAATGAAGACAGAGGTTAGATAATGCAAATTTGAAAACTGTACACTTTTCAGACAAATTATTCTCCACATGAAAAACCCGACAATGATAGAAAATAACCAGAAATTGCCAACACTCATGTAAGCATACTTTCTAACACGTAGGCGTGTACAATAATTGTGAAAAGAAAAATTATTTGTATTAAAAGGGAAAGCTTTTCACGTTATATAATGATTTAGAATGTTCTTTTGAACTTATTACATGCTTTTATTCAGTAGCATTTTCTCTCTCTCTCTCTCTCTCTCTCTCTCTCTCTCTCTCTCTCTCTCTCTCTCTCTCTCTCTCTCTCTCTCTCTCTCTCTCTCTCTAAAACGCCTTTATATACTATTGTTTTATTTAGTAGGATTTCAATGTCTGTCTCGAATGTTCGAAATTCTCATGGACATCTTTCTAAAGACACACATAGAAACATGCACATACAGGCTTTGAACAGTTCGAAGTTAGCTGAATGATGTTAATCCAAACTTATGGTGAAATCTAAAAAAAATAGGAAAGTTGAACAAAGGAGGATTATTTTCCTCGAATTATCATCAGGTCACGATCTTTTCCACATATAGTTTTCAACCCCCCCCCCACCCCCTACATATTCAAATTCTTTTGAAAATTATACTAATTTTACTCATACGTTCTGTACAGTATATATATATATATATATATATATATATATATATATATATATATATATATATATGTAATGTATATATACATATATATATATATATATATATATATATATATATACACATGTATATATACATATATATATATATATATATATATATATATATATAATGTTGTATGTCTGTGTGTATGGTTTTACTCTCATATAACTACGGCTTTTCCAGGCACACTTATTTTATTTTTTATGTTAACCTTCAGTGTTATCATCTTTAATAACTTGATTCAGGGATGGCGTGCCTTTGTAGCTAGTACTGTATATTGTATAAAACGCTATCATAACTGAATGTGAAATATTCAAAGTAAAAAACCATTATATTCATTCCTAAGAATTTTGTATCGTTATTATTTTTGGAAAATTTGAAACGATATTAGCGAGGTGTCAGATGTATTGAATGTCAAAAGATGCATATTAAAAAAAAAAGTGGAATGGATGCAAGTTTGGAACCGAATATAAAATGCAATTTTTACAAATTATTGCGATGTCAAAATATATTACCAAATGTCGGTACTCACTTTATCTGCATCGAAAGGAACTATTTTTGAGTTTTAATATCGCAATGGAACTTTTTTATTTTTTACATTATTGGATAATATAGCTTATCCGTCTTTTGTAGATTGTTCTGGAAATAATTGAATTACTCAGTTTCTTCGCTAAAGAATAGAAAGGGAAATAAATTAAATAACCTCATATTTCATCATCATCATCATCATCGTCATCATCATCATCATCATCAGTCGTAACTAGTCCACTACAAAACAAATGCCTCAGACATGACTCTCCAATCCCATCTGTTTATAATCTTTCTATACCATTTTATATCCAAAATTTTCTTAGCTTGGTAATCCATTGTTTTCTCTTCCTTCCCCGGCTTCTTTTGCAATCTCGAGGTACCCATTCTGTTATTCTTAATGTGTGCCAATCATCTGGTGTTCTCATTATATGTTCTGCCCATGTACAGTTATTTTTCGTACATGTTAGAATATCCTCTAATATTGGTTTGCTCTCGTATCCTTATTGCTCTTTTTCTGTGTCTTAGTGTTATCCCTATCATTGTTCTTTCCCTAACTCTTTGAGTAGTAACTAGCCTATGTTCTAAGACTTTTGCAAGGCACCAAGTTTCCGATTCATAAGTTAAAACTGGTTGAACCATCTGATTAAATACTTTTCTCTTTAGAGAAAGTGGCATTTTACATGTTATATATATATATATATATTTTTTTTTTTTTAAAGCTCTCCAATCCATGCGTATCCTTCTTTTAATTTCGGCTCATGTCCTGGGGAAGCACTTCATGGCTGTGATAAGTACGTATATTCATTAACAATCCCTAGAGGTTCCTGCATAACTATTTTCTGTTTCCTTTCTGCAGTTTCTTAGTTTTACTCATATTCATTTTCAGTCCCACATTGCTGCTTTCTCTATTCAAATCTTCTATCATCTTTTGAAATTCCTCCTATGATTCAATAAACCGAACTATGTCATTTCCAAATCTTAAGCTTTTAAGGTATTCTCCATTAATATTAATTCCTACAGTTTCCCAATCTAAATTCTTAAAAACTTCTAGGCACGCAGTGAATAATGTTTGTGAGATGAGTTCTCCCTGTCTAACTCTTTTCTCTATAGGAATTTTCTCACTATCCTATTTTGTTTCAGGATTGCTTTACTTCCTGGATTAATAGTTCTGTGTTCTAACATAAGATTCATCTATCCCTTGCCTTTGAAAGGCTTTCATTACGGCTGAAGTTTTGACACAATCAAAAACTTTTTCATTATCTATAAATGCTATACATAGTGGTTTGCCATATTCTATTTATTTTTCTATGTATATATATATATATATATATGTGTGTGTGTGTGTGTATGTGTGTGTGTATGTATATATATACACATACATACATACTACTATAAATTGATACAGGTGAACATTTGGCTTCTATCATCTCAAGACAACACATAATCTTCAGAGGGTGAAAACAAATCTCTTCTATGTTGTTCCTTTGCAATTATTTCCTCGACTTAAATTTCAGCCATTGGCTCCTGGCTTTCAGCAGGGCTACGTTGAACGATGGAAATACAATACCAATTAAATTTGCTATTCTGAAAGATCTTTCTAAAGCGAAAAAAAAAATTCCCCAACGATAAGGATTAGTGACGATTCCCTGCGAATATGAGAGGAATTTGATTTTTTTTTTTACAATGATCGATTTCCTGTATGCATTAAGTACATCGATGACCATATTCGTTGCGACGCTAGCTCTTATCAATCACGCAGATAATGTTAATTTTTAGTCCTTCATAAAAGGAGGTTGTGGTTGATGTCTAGGAAAAATGAAAATATATTACTGACTTTCTTTTGAGGATTTCGATATTGAAACTATTATAGCAAAATAAAGGTTTCCGGATTAGTTATGGTAGTAAATTAAGAGCACGTAGATTAAGCGCAATTTTCTTCTTCTTCTTCTTATAATTATTATTATTATTTTTATTTTTATCTATTCTTTAATCTTGTGTAACTCAATTATTTAATTCAGTTCGCACATTTTAGGATTTTAACAACGAATCCCATTAAATAGGGCACGATCTCTCTCTCTCTCTCTCTCTCTCTCTCTCTCTCTCTCTCTCTCTCTCTCTCTCTCTCTCTGTCGAATTTTGATCTTATTGTGACATTTTGGCAACATTTTTTTTTTAATGACGAGCACGATTCCTCTTTCCAGTGGTGGAATAAATAATAACATTATGGTAATTTAAATTAAATCAGTTGTACAAAACTTGACTAATCTGTCTTTTTTTAAAATTTGTTGCAAAGAAAGTCACGTAAAATGACTCATTAAATAACTATGAGTTGCCTAATTAGTTATTTTGCTTGGCTTTTAAGATATAAGGATATATTGATTGAAAAGTGATATTTGAGTATTGGGGTTGTGTGGTGAAAAATAGCAGACCCAATCTACATTAGATATTTATTTGGTCTAGATTAAAGTGTTAAAATTTAGAATAAATGAAAAAATCTATCTTACTTTGCCTCTGTATTATATGAAATATCTGATGGTAAAACATTAATAAGATGGAAAAACTTATTTTATGATCTTGAAGAGAATCGTGAGAATCTGAAAGAGAGGAGAAATATGTCATTCTGGTGGGCAGTGCCATAGCCTATGTACCATGGTCTTCCACTGTCTTGGGTTAGAGTTCTCTTGCTTGAGGGTACACTCAGGCACACTATTCTATCTTATTTCTCTTCCTCTTGTTTTGTTAAAGTTTTTTTTTGGTTTATATAGAAAATATTTATTTTAATGTCGTTACTGTTCTTAAATTATTCTATTTTTCCTTGTTTCCTTTCCTCACTGGGCTATTTACCCTATTGGAGCCCTTGGGCTTATAGCATCTTGCTTTGCCAACTAGGGTTGTAGCTTAGCAAGTAGTAAATATAATAATAATAATAATAATAATAATAATAATAATAATAATGATAATAATTATAATAATTACTCAGAAGATACGCATTCAATTTCACATACATATTTCGTTGTATTTAGAACTTTTATTTTCTGTGGAATTAGTTTATTTTTGCAGGGAATGTCGTGTATCTTTAATAATAACAATATTTTAACTTTAAAGAGTTGATATAACTTGTAAATTATAGATTTATCAGGACTTTGCCAATACCAAGTAAGCTACAAGATGTTCACTATCGTATTATAATGTTGAAGAATTAACTTGCTGTGATTCTCATCAGAGTAATCAAACGCTCAAATTAAAACGAAATCATTAATCATCCATTTCATGAATTACCTGTCCATGCCATTTACATTGTAAGAATTGTGGGATTTTCATTTTTATGTAGAGTAATTACTTCTCTTTGCCCGCGCGCATGGCTGTGTAAAGAAAACGAGCAAAATGGAAAATCTCTAGAATTTGATGATGGGCCACATTTGCTGGAAAATTGCAGTGTTGACCTGGCCTTTGGTCATTAGAATGGGAAATAGAGTTAGCATTAGGGATGTATTCCTTTTTTTTTTTTAGTTTATTTTCCAAAACTTAATTGGATTTCCAGCGCGGTTAATAGGCTTGTTTTATGGACTCGTATGCACGCTGAGTCCGATGTGGTAATTTAGGTTTTTTAGATTAAAAAAAATTACTCTTTGTTCATTGAGCCAAAAATAAAAGAAAATGCTTTAATGTTTCACTATTGACTGCTTTGGATTGTACATAATGTTCAAAACCGGACCCCATTTCTGTCCTCTTGGTAAGGGTAAGCAGTTCTTCTTGGAGGACACTCAAAAATCAATCCATTATTCTCTTTTCTGGGGTAGTGCCTTAGCCTCTGTACCATGGCCTTCCACTGTCTTATTTTTCTTCCTCTTGTTTTGGTAAAATTTTTATAGGAGATATTTATTTAATGTTATTGTCCTTGAAATATTTTATTTTTCCTTGTGTCCTTTCCTCACAGGGTTATTTTCCCTGTTGGAGCCCCTGGACATATAGTACCTGCTTTTCCAACTAGGGTCGTAGCTTAGCAATTAATAATAATAATAATAATAATAATAATAATAATAATAATAATATATGATCAGTCTTTAGTGCATTGTTCTTCTAGGAAAGTCACTGTCCCTTGTCTCTGCCATTCATGAAGACCTTTAAAACTTTAAGAGCGTCATCTGGTAGTTTTTCTTCCCTCATAAATGTAATATCATACCAACAATCTTCTTCCGAAAACAAAATTACTCAAACTTACATTTCCTCGACGCTATGATTATTAACTTACATGTAATAGTGTAATGTATATTTACCTTTCTATCTTGGCGCGTCCATTGCCAGCAAAGCACAATATGCGATTCAAGTCGTTGAGGATTATATGTGATATTTTTCATTGCATTTACTATTAGTTTAGACCATTTGAATGCAAATAAGGACATATCCTGAAAAATATGAAGCATTCACTATTGGGAATTTGAAATATAAATAACTTAATTCTAGAATAAATAAAAACCCGAATCAGTCAGTGCTAGATATAAGATTTTCAAGCATTCACCACTTTGATAGAAAACAAAATGAATTTTTTACTTGCATAGTTATTATTATTATTATTATTATTAAATGCTAAGCTACAACCCTAGTTGGATAAGCAGGATGCTATAAGCCCAGGGGCTCCAACAGGGAAAATAGCCCAGTTTGGAAAGGAAACAAGGAAAAATAAAATATTTTAAGAACAGCAAAAATATTGAAATAAATATTTCCTATATAAACTATAAAAACTTTAACAAAACAAGAGGAAGAGAAACTAGATAGAACATTTTTCTTGGAATATAAATGGCGTCTGTAATGCTCAGGGAAACCAACTGTCTTAATTATGCAGTTTGAGTTTACTTTGGCCGGATATATATAAGGGTGTACTTTCCCCTTTTCCCGATTGCTTATGTAAGATGAGTAATGATTTCTCTTGGGTTCTAATTTATATGCTAATTTCTACGGGTATTTTTCTCTATCGTGGAAAATTCTCGCACCCGGAGCTCAATTTAATATGAAGGTTGAGTGTTACCCATTTACCATATTCGTCCTATTCCTTAGAAGTACCGTAAGAGTTTTGGTATGTATTACATAATTAAGTGTGCCGAGGTACAGGTAGAGGGAATTTGATACAGGAGGGTTGTAATAATGTGGTGTCATTTTATACTTTTATATACGTAAAGTTTCGGTTTTATTACATATTGAGTGGGCCAAAGTACATGTAGAAGAAATTCTATCCAGGTGGATTTTGATATCATGGAGTTATTTTAGATTTTTATGTGACTGTATCATTAGTTTTCGTTAATAATATATATATATATATATATATATATATATATATATATATATATATATATATATATATATTTTCTTAATTTATTTTTTCAGTTCTCGAACTGCCCGATTATTTCTTTGTTTTATGCTTCTTGTGGACTAATTTCTTTAATTAAGTCTTAACCTTACAATGAACAAATGAACGATGTTCTTTTGTTTTAACACGTTTAACATAGATACATTTTCTATTATTAATTTCACTACATGTGCATTTTGTTTTGCCGTAGTTTCACGTGGCTGGAAGATATTATTCCAAATATGAATAATGATTATGTTTAAGTGTAAAAATGGTTTTATAATATTTTAGAAAATAGATGTCAAGAAGATTAATTAGCATACTTTTTTTGTCGATGGCTTGAAATACGTATCAGGATATTAATGAAGGGAGGGTGAAGTTTATAATTAATCTCTCCTTCAATTACTGATACGTTCGTCTTTCACCTCCCTCTTCCTTCCCCCGAATCGCCTCTGATATCAACATGTGATTTATTAAGCCTTATTAGAATTGCCTGATGATTAATGCTTGTCTGATGTAAATGTTTGAATGTTGAATGTGAATATATCTATATCTATTTGATCATTTGTATAATAATATGTTTATGTTTATGTATATACACTATACATTTATATGTATATGAAATAGAATTTTAGGCACATACCGTAAACATCCACCACACACGCACATTCAAATATATATATATATATATATATATATATATATATATATATATATATATATATATATATATATATATATGTATATATATGTATATGTTTGTGTGTATATATATATATATATATATATATATATATATATATACTGTATATACAGTATATATGCTTCTTTCTTAAATCCTTTCCCTTAAAAGGGGTGGTCCCAGAAAGTGTTACTTTCGCTTTAACCTTCCTCGACTCTTTCCCTTATAACTGTTGTCCAAGGGACTTGAATGCCGAAGAAATCTGGTATTCCGTAATGAGCACCCATCCAAGTACTGACCTGAGCAAATATTATTCATAGCGTATTTTGTTTGTAGATTTGTGAAACGAGAGGTGCTTACACTCACATCATCATCATCATCTCCTCCTACGCCTATTGAGACAAAGGTCCTTGGTTAGATTTCGCCATTCGTCTCTATCTTGAGCTTTTGATTCTATACTTCTCCATTCATCATCTCCTACTTCACGCTTCATAGTCCTCAGCCATGTAGGCCTGGGTCTTCCAACTCTCCACTCTAGATGCCACGAATTTGTTTGTCCACAATATTCCCCTGTGCTCCTCCCTACTCCCATGTGCTTTAATCCTTCTCAAAAGCCAACTTAATATTCCTTGGATTCGTATTTTCAGCTGGACTCAAGTTTTATGTGTCAGTAAAGCCTTGAGATTAAGGGGAATCTACCTGGAAAAAAAAATTCATGGTAACAAAACTACGGCTATTCAGTGGAGCATTGACTTGCTTGAAAGGTAAATTGGTATCGGTTATCTTTTTAATTTGAAAAAGAAAACTGCTTTCTTTACAATACTCGTATAGATAAATATCCAACAAGAACTTTGTATACGTTATGATCTATTTTACCTTATTCGTAAATAGTATTTAGTTCTCGAAGAATTATATTTTAGCTTCGAAATTAACAAGAAATTCGTTATTGTCAATTTAGAATGTACTTTATGACGGTTTTAGTCTCTCTCTCTCTCTCTCTCTCTCTCTCTCTCTCTCTCTCTCTCTCTCTCTCTCTCTCTCTCTCTCTCTATATATATATATATATATATATATATATATATATATATATATATATATATATGTGTGTATTTATATATATATTTCATTTTTTACAGGGAATATCCGTGTAATTTTCGTGTATGTATGTGCTTGAATTCGCATTTATTGGTTTTCGATCTTATTTTCGATATCTCTCTCTCTCTCTCTCTCTCTCTCTCTCTCTCTCTCTTTTGTCTTTGAGTTTGCTTTAGATTTATATTTATGCATCTGCTTCTCCATTTATATTACTCTCTCTCTCTCTCTCTCTCTCTCTCTCTCTCTCTCTCTCTCTCTCTCTCTCTCTCTCTCCTGGCGTGACCTTTCACCGCAAGGAGAACTCGAGGACGATGCCCTCCTCCCCTCCCCCACCCTAAATCTTCTCTCAAAAGAAAGTTCCAGATTGATGTTTGTCGTTTTCGGGATTTAGTTCATGCGCAGGAAGACTCAGATGGAAGCGTCCTTTTCACGGTGTTCGTTTATGACAACGCCATAACTACGGTGTAGCTTCCTTTTTTTTCTTTTTTTTTTTAGTTTTTTTGTTGTAGAATAGTTTATTTCAAAGCAAAATATATAAAAAAAAAACTTGTAATATGAGAAGAAAAAAAAATTGCTAGCATTTTAGAAAGCTGTATTTGTTGATCTGGTAGTTTTTCCGATGCTGTGTTTGGTGATGGGGATTTTTTAAAAACAAAATATATATATGACAGAATTTTAAGCAAAATTTTGTAATATGAGCAGAAAAAAATTTGCTAGCCTTTTAGAATACTGTATTTGGTGAACAGGAAGTTTTTAATACTTTTTCATATTTTTCTCTCTCTCTCTCTCTCTCTCTCTCTCTCTCTCTCTCTCTCTCTCTCTCTCTCTCTCTCTCTCTCTCTCTCTCTCTCTCTCTCTCAGGACGAAACCAGGTTAACGTCTTACCCACACACAACTTGTTTTTATCATACCTGGTTATTACATCCGCGCACGTTCAAGGTTTAAAGGACGCTCATGAATGGCAGAGGCAAGGGACAGTGACATTGCACTACTATCAAGTAGGACAATGCCCTACAGACTGATCTTATATGCATATATAATCAGCCCCCAAGCTCCCTCTCCACCCAAGCTAGGACCAAGGAGGGCCAGGCAATGGCTGCTGATAGACATATGAGCTCCCCCAAATCCACATTCTGTTCTAACAAGGATGGTGAGGCTGCAGTGACCAAATGAAATAAGTTTGAGCGGGGCTCGATTCCCATTCTGGCTATCACCAGTCAGGGACGTTACCACCCGGCCTCCACAACCCTAGACACAGTTTCCCTCCTCCCTCCCACACATTCTCCAGGTCCAAATCTAATGCTGGGAATTATTTTGACACTACAAGCAGCCTGGGAATTGTAAATTTCGGAGAAATATTAGCCTCTGGGATTCGTGAATGCAATCTAACTTGAGAGAGAGAGAGAGAGAGAGAGAGAGAGAGAGAGAGAGAGAGAGAGAGAGAGAGAGAGAGGGGGGGGGGGTAATGGAACGTGTTTCCTCAGCGTGTTTGGGCATTAACAATTTGATATTCGCATTTACTTCTTAGTGATTACACATTTTGGCGCGATATATATTGCCTTTACCTCAGGCAATGCCAATTTGTGATTTACCTTTCATTGCTAAATGGTACAGTCAGTCAGACTTCCTACTGTTCACCATTACCTATTTGTTTAATTTTACCTCTCAATGTTTTAAAATGCCAGGTAGTAATTATCTTGTTATATTTTATAGTTTTTTGTTGTTACTTTTATCTTACTTCATTTTTATTTTCTTGTTATTTTTATGTATATTCTATGGTTGTAGCTTAGCAAGTAATAATAATAATAATAATAATAATAATAATATTGATAATAATAATAACTATAACTGTATTGGGATATCGCGATTTCCTTATAAAATGGACTGATTCCTTCAAATGGGAAGTTAGATAATGGTAAAATTGTATGAGAAAATAAGAGGAAATTGTATTCCAAGTGAGATAAATGCTTGAAGATTGGGAGGTTAAAAAAAAAAAAAATTACATCATCAGTAAACAAATATGCTATGAAATGGAGGTTGAAATATCTATTATGAATTTGAATGAAATACAAAAAACTTTTGTTATTTAGAGCTATGAATGAAAGCTAGAAAAATCGTAAGTTAAGTTAAGTAGATTCAGACTGAGCCATATTCTTTGGAATCGGGAGCTCTGTTTGTCTATACATTGGGAACATAGAAGTGTAATTAATGATACATTGAAGGGTAAATAACGATGTAGTTCAAAGTTGAACTTGAACATTTATAATTAATGATTTAATTATAGATTGACTAATGAATATTAAACGCTCCACCAGATGTAGAGAATTGTTTATAAGCAGGATAACAGTATGGCTAGAGACTGAAAGGAGAAAAGATATAATCTTTGTTTATGAACAGCGACTGTTGCTGTCGTAATAAGAAGGTTCAGATCTCAAAAGCCTCTCTTTTATGAGCATCTGGTGTTGAAGAACTGGTATTTGAAATTTTGTTGGTGCTGTAATCGTTATTTTGAAATATATAATTTAATAGCCATAAGAAAGAATCATTATCACTATCCGGTTACATCCTCCCCCACAACTACCCCGAGCCTGAGATGTCTGAGCCTCACATGCGTGTGAAAATATATATATAAAAAAAAACAGAGTGCAGACCTCCGCCACGGCAGCATATCGAAACCAGCTAGCCTTTCCCAGAATCATTAAAGACCTTTGGCGTATTTGAAGTCTGTGAAAACCATGTATGAACTTTGGGTTTAGGTTAGGGTTAATTCGGTCGACCTTTTGCTCGGCCTTGTCCTTTAACCTAGGACTTTCAGAATGGAATCACTTCCACGTGTTAACACAGCAATTAATCCCTAAAAATTTCACTACTCTAGGAGTACAATTGTGACCTGGAAGTTTTTCACAATCAAACGGACACAGACAATCAGGGGTGAAAACATAACCCTTCCCAAGTTCGTTGGCGGAGGTAATGTGCTCTTTGGTAAAAGTGAGGATGGTCGTCGGTATGAATATGCTGATACTCTCTCTCTCTCTCTCTCTCTCTCTCTCTCTCTCTCTCTCTCTCTCTCTCTCTCTCTTCGTTGTCAAGATCGAATCACTGTAAGAGTTTCATTAAAGCTCTCTGTGGTCAATGATACGTAATTAGTAGATCAGGACATTCCATGTTAGTTGACTGTTGAGGGTCACAGCCCCAGTCGGAGTAAAGGATTGAAAAACGAATAGACCATGTTGTTGGGGCTCCTTTTAAATTTGATATCTCATATGTTAATTTTTGGATGGCTCAATTAAACAAATGCCAATTTTTTTCTCTCTCTCTCTCTCTCTCTCTCTCTCTCTCTCTCTCTCTCTCTCTCTCTCTCTCTCTCTCTCTCTCTCTCTCTCTCTCTCTTTATATATATATGATATATATATATATATATATATATATATATATATATATATATATATATATATATATATATATATATATATATACTCGAAATATGCTATGTATGTATGGAATAACATAATCGTTATAAATTTGGAAAATGTAGATGTAAGGATAAGCTTCAAGCAGACCTTTATCGTTTTTCTTTCCATGTCAAAGCCTTCAGGCTTTACCATAATGACGAAAGTAAAAATGTGAAAGTTTCTCCAGTGCTCGTTTGGTAGTTCCAAATGTTCACTGCGAGAGTTGCAAAGTCTGTGTTAATACAGGTTTGAAAGGGAGGAAGTTGAAAACTGGAAGAATGGGAAGTGATTTGAATAGAGGAGAGGAGAAGTTAGGGCCTCTCTGGCTCGCTTGGTTGGCTGGAAGCATTGTCTGCTCGCCCGTTAACTTTGTCGTCACCGAGAGAGTTGGGATGGTTTAGGATATGCAGGTTGGTAGCATCCTTAAAGGACTTCCACGATCTCCTCAGAAATGTCGCGTGACCATGGCAATATATTTTACTTTATTTATTTATTGATTTATTTATTTATTTAATGGCTTTTTCTTATTTATTTATGTGTTGATTTTGAATTCAGGGACTTGCTGAATCTCTTCGGAGATTTGGGAGATTATAGGGAACCAAGAAAATAGTGAAAATTTGTCATTGGTCGGAAAGGATCCTCAATTATCAAGCAGGGAAAGGTTAATTTTTATAGTATGAATAAAAGGTGTGATGTTAAGAGAATACCGGATTGCAAGAGGTTATTATTTTATATATATATATATATATATATATATATATATATATACATATATATATATGTATACATATATATATATATATATATATATATATATATATATATATATATATATATATATATATATACAGTATTTATATATTTACATACATATACACCCACTTATCTAGTATATATATATATACACCAACTTACCTAGTATGTATATATGCATAAAAACACATTTGTGTTTGTATGTGTGCATTTATGTATGTATATACTGTATATGTATGTCTGTGTATAGAATTCATTTACGGGCATAGGATACTTGCATACTCGCTTACAAAAGGGAAAGAGAGAGAGGGGCCGGGAGTGGGTGTATGTAGATTATTGAATATAGAATAGTATGAGGCCTGAATACATTATCGGGTTTCCTCGAATTATAGGTGTATTTTGCCCTTGGGAGTAGGTAACCTTGAGACCGACTTGAATTTATTCGAATCAATAACAGCGAACAAGCAGCGGGTTGAATTTATTTTGAATTATTTAGGGATTTTTGTATTATGGCAGGTGAGAAAGGTTCAAATACTTACTTAAAAAGAATTAAAGAAAGAAATAAATAGAATTTATTTTGTTATTTACCTCCTTCAACGAACTTGGAAGGAAGTTAAGTTTTCGCCTTGGTTGTGTGTGTGTGCGTGTTTGTTTGTGAAGAGCTTCCTGGCCATAATTTTAATCGTAGAATAATGAACCTTGCAGGGATTAAATTTTATTTAACAAGGTGGAAATGGTTACATTTTCCAAGGTGAAGGTCAAAGGTCAATGTCACGTTGAAGCAAAATGGCCATTTCACGTAATCAGCCATATGTTTCGACATCGTTGTCACAGAGACTTCTAACTTAGTTCATATTGAGTGTTTTAAAATCCACGCCAATTAATACATGTTACGGTCAAGGTCAAGGTCAAGAAATAAGGTCAGCTCTCTTGAGTGCCCCTCTAGTTTGCCTATATTTTCAGTAACTTATTTCAAGGATAATCTAGTCTTGGTAATTCATGAAGTACATTCGCAGTTACAAGAGCTTTTAAATCAATACTTCTCCATTCATCGTCTCCTACTTCACGCTTCATAGTCCTCAGCCATGTAGGGCTGGGTCTTCCAACTCTTCTAGTGCCTTGTGGAGGCAAGCTGAACATTTTATATATATATATATATATATATATATATATATATATATATATATATATATATATATATATATATATATATATATATATATATATATATATATGTATATATCTGTATATGTATATATATGTATATGTATATATATGTATATGTATATATATATATATATATGTGTGTGTGTTTGTATATATGTATGTATTTATACGCTTGAACATTTTAGAAACGTGTATTGCAGTTAGAAATTAATATTTAATGAATTATTTTTACTCTGTATGAAGACTGGGGACCCTCTTATGAAGATTCGATGCATATCAGGTTTTTATAAGAAAAAAATACAAAAAGTAAATCTAAAAACTTTTAAGCAATTATATAAATCATCTAAATATAGTGAAATCTATAAAGAATTATATAAAAATAGTTGTAATAAGTAGAAAGAACACGAAAGAAGTTACGAAGAATAGGAAATGAGTAAATTGGAAAGAAATTAGAAAAAAAATTGAGGAAAATTTCATTTATTCTTAAGTTGACCGTAACGTAAGTGAATGATATTTCAATAAGAAAGCAAGCAAGGAAAATTTATGAATATGAATGCTTGAATTTCACGAAAAAACGTGATTCCAGTAAAGAATATAGTTAGAAATACGATTCTCGAGATTTTTAAGATAATTAGCAACTCTTTAGATGCCAATTGGACTAATTTTGCTAATGGTGTGGCTGGGGTCTTTATGCATACCTGTTTCCTTATTTCCTCTCCTCACGAGGTTATTTTTCAGTGTTGGAGCCCTTGGGCTTATAGCATCCTGGTTTCCCAACTAGTGTTGTAGCTTTGAGAGTAATGCTAATAATAATAATAGAAATAGTAATTGTATTTTTTTAAAAAAGTTTTCTATAATTATTATTATTTTTGTTGGTAGTATGGTAGTAGTAGTAGTTTTTTATTTAACTTATTTTGATTATTATTGTAATTTTTATTATGATTTTTTGGTGGTGGGGACTAGATATTCCTCATTAATGCTACTCTAAAGTTGCGTTAAAGATAAAAGATATAAAAGTGAGCTTATGAGAACCTGATAACAAAAATGGAAAATATTTTCAAGATATTTTTTTTTTTTCTTTTTTTTATTATAGAAAATTAATGTTGTTGTAGTGTGACACTTTCAGGTGTATGTTGCTTTGAGTGATTTATATATGTCATTATCATCAGACAAGGAATGCTACAAGCCCCAAAGACCCAGTTAGAAATTTATGAACTTTGTAATAGTGATATGATTACGAGGTTTAACATTTTGGGTATAACTCGATATATGAGTAATTTCAACCAATTTAAAATTCTGAAGTCTTTAGGATTATTCAGCTACGTAACCGGAAAGGTATATATATATATATATATATATATATATATATATATATATATATATATATATATATATATATATATATAAGCACGGTTTTGAATCTCACGAAAGAAATGCAAGAATTTAGTAATTGTCTGCAAATCTATTACTACGTAATAGATGATACAGTCTGGAAAATTATATTGTAAAGGATGGCCCGCATTATTAAAAATTTAATAAAGAATGCACATTGAGTCCGCCCAATGTCTGACCCAGAGATTAAATACATAGATTTGGAGTAAGATAACTAATGAAATTAAAATTACAAATATGAGCAATAGATGCCGTAATACTAAAATTCATTCATCTCATATCCTTTTGTAAAGAATTTAAATAGGTAAACTGTTAGCCGTACACACATACACACACACACACACATATATATATATATATATATATATATATATATATATATATATATATATATATATATATATATATATATATATATATATATATATATATATATATATATATATATATATATATATATATATATGTGTGTGTGTGTGTGTGTGTGCGTGTGTGTGTATACAGTATGTATATATACATAAATTTTTTTAAGATTATATACAGTATATACTGCATATATACTGTATATGAGATAATTCTATCATGATTACAATTCAAATTTCCCTGTTTCTTTTTTCCAATAAAGTGAATAGTTCTTTTATTGAATGAAATGTTGGAAACGACAATAGCAATACTATTATCAAGCATTGATGATAATTTTTTCAAATGAACTTGGGTTTATAAAGATTTCTGTTATTTATTGTGCATCGTTCACTGCATTCGTGGGCAACATAAGGAGTTATGATTTGAAAGAAACACCGTCCGGATATTCTGCCGCACAGACATTTTCTGCTGTGTGTCTGCAAATCATTACCTTCCGGATGTTCTGCTGCGCGTATATTTTCCGCAGTGAGTGAAGGGCCTCATGGATCTATATTCATTTCTAAAACGCTGGGTTGCAACCGCGCTGTTTCAAACCGCTCGTGTGTTGTTAATGGAGATAAAAATGGTAGAGTCATTCCTGTTTAGTAACTTAGAAGTTGAATATTGCTCTCAGTATTTGTATCTAGGGGCTTGGTTTTTAGACTCTGCAAAAATGAAATCTGTACTGGAGGCACATTATAAGTCGTCATCTTCGTTGGTTAACAAGTTTGCAATAGTGAGTTGTTTAAGGGAGGAGAATAGCGGACAGTCATTAGAAAATATTCGGTCATTAATAAGATACAAACCTTTAGATGCAACGAAGTATGTAACATATAGATCAAAACTTAATAGGGGACTATTATATCACAGAGTGTATAAAGGAGAAATGTATAATCCTGATTACAAAAGACAAGCTTTAACAACGATAAGACTGATGTCACATACTTTGAAAATGGAATTAGGAAGGTGGACTAGGATCCCGCGTGAGTTAAGAATTTGTGTATGTACGGAAAATCTGGTACAAGATGAGGAACAAGTACTATTACATTGTCTGCTTAGCGCACACTTTCGTGCGAAATATCCTAACCTTGATTACTCGGACATTGTAAACTTGTTGAATGAAGGAAACCCAATAGATCTTTGTAATTATGTATTTGAAATCCTGGATTTCCTCAAGAACTAATGATGATAAATAGATTTAGAGTAGTATTACCATGTTATTAATCGAAATTTGTTTGATTGTTTATATATTTTTGTGGACATAATATTTTCGCTAAAGTAAATCTGTCTTGTGCAAGATTATTGTATACAATTTATCATTTATCTTTATCTTTGTAAGTTTTTTGTAATATTATGTCAATGGGAGGGGCCGAAGCCTGCCGTTTTTCCCTTGTGCCTCGTGCGAGTTAATCCAGCGGTAGGTTTGGTCGATAAGTTTCTGAATGGCACCGGGGTTGGAAGATAAATTTGAATGCCAACTATTTTCCTATTGTAGTTTTATCTTTAATCCTGCTGAGCAGAGACACCTTTTTTTATCGGCTCTGTGCTGAAACGCTCGGCGAACTCAGCATTAATTCTGTCAACGTTAGCAGAAGGTTATTTGGAGAATTTCATCACTGCTGTCTGCTACGAGTGTTCATATATGACTGCTACTTTGAGTGTGTTCTTAAATGTCAAAGAGGATAGGGAAATTATTTCAAATTGAATTAACATATTTAAACATATGAATATCTCACAACGTAGGATATTTTTCCTGGAACTAAATGAGACCCAAGCTCGGTTTGATAAAGTACCTGTGATGAAATACATGAAGTCCCCGGTAATATTCGTGACGATTGTATAAACACAGCCCCTATTTAATGTGATATTGTAAACTTCCTATTTTACTTATTTTGAAAATCGTTTTTTATTTAAAATCCTTGGAATCTGAAGGAGATTGAGGTCAAAGTAATCTCTTCCAGAAACATTTTCATATTAAATTTACATAGGTCGGTCAGTTAGATATTTCACTATCGTTAAAATTGACCCTCTTCGTTATGTTAATGTCTAGCTTTTTTCGAAAATATTCGAAATTTACTGGGTTCATTCATTTTCTACGATATATATGAATAGCTCATTATATGTCCATTGTATTTTGAAATTTTAAAATTCTGTTTGTATATCGAATATAATTAATTTCAGTCAAAGGTTCTTCGATTAAATTTTTAATCACTGCATTGTAATTGTTCAGGGGCTACTTTCCTCTTGATAAGGGTAGAACAGACTTTTTAGCCTTGGTAAGCAGCTCTTCTAGGAGAAGGGCAGTCCAAAATTAAACCATTCTTCTCTAGACTTGGGTAGTACCATAGCCTCTGTACCATGGTTCCTCCACTGTCTTAGGGTAGAGTACTCTTGCTTGAGGGTACACTCGGGCACACTATTCTATGTTATTTCTCTTCCTCTTGTTTTTTTTGCTTATATACGAAAGAAAGGTGTTAATGTTACTGTTCTTGAATATTTTGATTTAATTGTTCATTACTTTTATCATAGTTTATTTCCTTATTTCCTTTCCTCACTAGGCTATTTTTCCCTGTTGGAGCCCTTGGTCTTATAGCATGCTGCTTATCCAACTAGGGTTGTAGCTTAGCAAGTAATAATAATAATGCAAACGAAAATACCTGCCATTTTTTTACCATTGTCACAATAGTATATTTATGTGTGTTAATATATCAAGTAAATTTTGAAATATTTCCGTATGAATTGTATTCTCCATTACGCTAAATGCTCGTAACCTGGTGACTGTTAATGCGGCATTTCATATCTGTGAGTCACCGACAAGCTACATTTACCGTAGCGAAAACCATGAACCGACTATCCGTAAAACATCATATAGCTATTTTCGTATTTTATCTTCTATCATCCGTGCCGTGTTGTGGAAGGGTCATTATTGATGATGCCGGGTCATTGGGAACCCCCCCCCCCCCCGGTCACGATTCTGTTTGTAGTGTAGAACTCATGTCATGGGGGTGGGGGGTGGGGGGGCTTAAGAAAGGCTTCACTAAATGTGCCGTGAATATGTTTAGCTATGTGAAAATGGTTGTAGATTCTGTTTGCATTTGCTCTCTCTCTCTCTCTCTCTCTCTCTCTCTCTCTCTCTCTCTCTCTCTCTCTCTCTCTCTCTCTCTTTTGTATCTGTATATACATGTGCCTATGTATAAGATTATTCATATATTGTAGGTTTACGTATGTGTATATATATATGTATATATATATATATATATATATATATATATATATATATATATATATATATCATCTCCTCCTACGCCTATTGACGCAAAGGGGCTCGGTCAGATTTTGATAGTCGTCTTTATCTTGAGCTTTTCATTCAATACTTCTCCACTCATCTCCCGCTTCACGCTTCATAGTTCTCAGCCATATAGGCCTGGGTCTTTAGACCTCGTCTAGTGCCTTGTGGAACTAAACATTTTGTGAACCAATCTCTTTTGGGGA
>NC_090729.1:121911934-121916934 GCF_036898095.1 Palaemon carinicauda
TTTGGTAAACTAGAAATTTTAACTTCTTCAATGGAAAAGGGTGTAAAGTAATATATATATATATATATATATATATATATATATATATATATATATATATATATATATATATAATATGTATGTGTATGTATGTATATGTATATGTATATATGTATGTATATGTATACATGTATGTATGTATATATGTATATGTATGCATGTGTGTGTATATATATATATATATATATATATATATATATATATATATTGATTTATATATATGATTCATGTATCCACAAACGTATATAACTGTGTTTATATGTTTAGGTATGTACTGTAGATGCTATACCGTCTCTTGTCATAAGAAAAAAAAAACATTCCTATATTGAAAAGGCACTCGAAGGAGAGTATTGAACACCAACAATAATATTAAGAAATTAGAATAGGTAAATCTATGTGTATATACTGTATATACACAGACATATGTTTGTATGTTTATGTGTACTTTACACCTAAATGTTTATATTTATTGGTTTATTTTTTCCAATTATTTTTTTATACGTGTAATAAAGTTTGTATATATTTTTTTCCATTTTTGCCAACGTTGGCAGGTGCTAGTAAATGCTTCGAAGTGAATTTTATCCCTCCACTTTACAGAGACGTGCTGTTTTCCCCCATTCGCTTTTGAGGTTTATTTTCAATTGTATTTTTTTTTTCTCAAGCTGTTCGATGCAAACAAACCGAGGATTTTGCGCTTTATGTTTTTAGGCAAAGTTTCATATAAATTAGGAAGAAGTCATGCAGCTAGGATTTGCCATTTTGCTTCTACAGTTGTCGATTTGTGTATTTTGTGTTTTAATTTCATAGAAGCTTTTCTATTTATCATGCACACATTATATGTGTATGTGTTTGGATAGAGGAGCTTTAAACATACACAATATATCCATTGAAGAGTGGGTTTTACACTTACGCTTATATGTGCATACATATATATATATATATATATATATATATATATATATATATATATATATATATATATATGTATATATATATATATATATATATATATATATATATATATATATATATTATATATATATATATATATATATATATATATATATATATATATATATATATATATATATATATATGAATGATTGAGTTGCATTCCCAAATACATATACATACCTATGTATTTAATTGTGTAAGTATAAATGTTATATATAAATATTTATATATGTATATATATATAGAATATTAGTTTATTCTATATATATAATATATATAAACTGGTCAGATATTATAGATGCCACTGAAACAGTTCCCTGCCACCCCTGTAAGATAGTGATGGTACTGTGAGAAAGAGAATCAGTGTTTAAGCAGGGAATCTTTGCGCCTGGATTCTAATTTCAGACAAACCCATATCTTCGCCCTGCTGTTAAGAGGTACCAGCATTTACTGAAATTACTGTGCTAAAAAAAAAGGGCAAGTAGTAGTCAACCTAGCTTCAGCAGACTTACTCCCCAGGGACCACATGTTTCAAGCCAAGGTGAAATTTTTAATGTTGGAAGCTATTGCACTCACACATACACATAATCATATATCTAACTATCTATCTATCTATCTATCTATCTATCTATATATATATATACAGTATATATATATATATATATATATATACATACATACATACATACACATACATACATACATACATACATACATACATACATACATGTACACAGTATATGATTATTTATCCCTAACTCTCGTGATTTTAATCAATGTAAAAATAAACCACAATGGCATTTAATATAGAATTATACCTTTGTGATCGCATATCCACTGGAAACTTACTATAATTAACACTTCTGCCCTGGTAAGGATTCGAACCTGGCCTCTGAGTCGAAACAATGACAGCAAAGTCCTCTAACCAGCCGTGCCATTAAGAGAAATACGACTTTATTACAACTCTACTTTACATATTCCTGTAGAATTCAGGAATTTGGTTTTTTTAACTTGAAATCAACCCATCTCCACCATGATAGCTTATTACTGAGTTTGCTGCACGTGGTTGTGTATTATTATTATTATTGTTATTATTATTATTATTATTATTATTATTATTATTATTATTATTATTATTACTAGCTAAGATACAACCCTAGTTTGAAAAGCAGGATGATATTATCCCAAAGGTTTCCAACAGAGAAAATAGCATATTTATCACTAACACCTTTTCACGAATCAAAATGAATTATAATTGCAACCCAAACAATTCATATAGATATTTATACTATATTTAACATACATATTTTAGTTACTTCATTTTTATAATGGTGTTTCCTGTAGTTGACAATGCCTTTCCTTATTAAGTTTCGTAAGTAAACCTACGGTAATTCATTTCATGTTTCACAACATTTTAAAGTTATGAATCTCTCTCTCTCTCTCTCTCTCTCTCTCTCTCTCTCTCTCTCTCTCTCTCTCTCTCTCTCTCTCTCTCTCTCGATGAATCAATTTAAGAAAGTAATGGGAGCATGAAATGATTGACAAGATATTCATAGCTTAACAGTCCCCTTTTTTCCATCTGTCTCTTTTTAAATTACGTGCACCTGATCTTCATCATAAGCACCTTGAATGATATAAGCCCCACTCTAAAGAACCTCTCTGGGGGTCTAACATATGTTTATGTCTCTGTGAAATAAAGTCAGAGGTTGATTGATTCTTCATGACAAATTAGAAAAAAAAAAAGATCTTCACAAGACATACTTTTGGTGTGCCATTCTGATCTACTTTTAGATTTGGAGTAAATCACAAAGCATTTATTAAGCAACTTGTATTATTATTCATCTCTCTTCTTTTATGTGTGTGTTTTTTTATAGTTTTATCTAATATAAATAAAATTTGATGCTTTTTACTATCCAATAGTGTTCCCTTTTACTTTAGTTATTTTAGGTAAACTTCGTTAACATTTTGTGACCAGTAATTCCCCTTGAAGAGGTACATTTTCTCGTAGGCTTTGGCAATGCTTTTCAGCCTCGCGCACTTTCTCGTAACATGTCATGGAGATTTTTGCAAGCCGTCGTAATTTCTTATGTCCTGGAGTCTCTCCTGAGGCGTTCCCTTAACGGCACCTCCAGGTTCAGCTTTATGTTCCAGTGATGGAGTTTGCCATTCATCCACTCCGAGCTGAGTGGACGGTTGCATCTTGGAGGCAATTTAGTTTGCTCGGGTGTAATTCAGCATCTAGGCTCCATTACACCAGCAGTGGGTGAGAGAATGGCTGGTAGGTGAGATGAAGAAGATGGGTCTCTCTCTCTCTCTCTCTCTCTCTCTCTCTCTCTCTCTCTCTCTCTCTCTCTCTTCTCACAAGATCAACGGGGATCTGCCACCAGCAGCGTCCCTGCTGATGATGTCCTCTCAAAGGGTGAGGACGAAGAAAAAGAACATTTGAAATGCGAAGAAAATATTCCTTTCGTATTGAAATACCTTATTCACCCACCTTGCCTAAGTTTTGTCGATGTCTTGTACTCAAGCATGAACAGGGTTAGATGTCTTCATGTTCCGGTTGTATATTTAAACTAAATACTACAATGTTATACTCTCACACTACATATATATATATATATATATATATATATATATATATATATATATATATATAAATATGTATACATAAATATCTATCTATCTATCTATCTATCTATCTATATATATATATATGTGTATATATATATATATATATATATATATATATATATATATATATATATATATATATATATATATATATATATATATATATAACATCTTTGACTTGAACGCAGATGATTGTGTTCAAATCTTTGACTAACTCACTTGACAGCCTTGCGTTAATTTCTTTACATTATTTTTTTTTTGCTTAAACTTTATTATTGCCGTATTTGTGTTAACAATTTTCTTATTGAATATCAAATACGTTTACAACTTTGTTCCCTGATTATTATTATTATTTTTTTTTTTGTGTGTGTTTTATTTAGTTACCTTTCATTTAACTCGTGTCCTAAAATCATTCCCATCAAGTTTACTAGGCATGTCAACTGTACTATGCCATACATTTACCTTTATTCATTTATTATTTTACACCCGAAATTCTGAGGAAAGATTCAGCCTAATAATAAGACATGCCGAATTTTTCCTCACAATTTCGCTTTATCTCATTTTTGCCTCCCTCAGAATTACTATTAAAGAAAAACTTATTTTTTTTCTTTCTTGCCCCTTTATTAATTCAACCAAATCAAATTTAGATTTCCCATTTTATTATCCGAAGTCATTTCAGTTCCATCATATTATGTATGACAGTCATATTGTTCACGTTCGTTTTGTACAGTATTATTTATATGTAGTTTATTTAATCATTTATCGCGAATTATCTTTGTTTAAGATTAAATAAAATATTAGTTGAAAGTGCTATTGTAATATGTGAATTATCAGTGTGTTAAGAAAGTAAATTGAAATACACTTTAATTGAGGATTTAACTATTATTATAGCATTTAGATTGGATGTCAGTAATACAAGAAATATAGATCTAATCTTGTGAGATTATTTAAAGAACTTGAGATGTTAAATAATAGTATTGTAAGTGGTGCTTAGAAAATTACTTTCATTACGAAATCAGAAATTATAAATTATACTATTTTTTTTTTCTTAAAGTGAACGAACGTCGTAATTTTTAGATATTCAAGTAACGAAAACTTTGTGTATTGTAAGCGATTTTTTTTTTCATTTTTAATCATACGAGGAATTTTTTTTTTTTACTAAAGTTTTCTAGTGCAATATTAAACTTCTTCGCGCCATCAACGTTGTATGTACACATACATTATATATATATATATATATATATATATATATATATATATATATATATATATGTATACATACATACATACATATATATATATATGTGTGTATATATATATTTATACATATGTGTGTATATATATATATATATATATATATATATATATATATATAT
>NC_090729.1:121925517-121930517 GCF_036898095.1 Palaemon carinicauda
TCGAGGTGGGGGCATCATGCTGCTTGTTATTATTGACTGTGAACAGCGAACGACTTTCCTTCCTTCCTGCCAAGAAGTCCTACTCGCCCACACGTTACGCAGTTGTCGGTGTTCAGGCCGTTGTGTTCCATCCCATGGAGTAACAGATAGATGGATATCGTCTGTCTTAAGGATTGCTAGGAATTCCTAATAAGTATATCTTTAGAGGGTTGGACTGTTTAAAAGTTTAAAGGCTGCACATGAATGGCAGAGGCAAGGGACAGTGGCATAGTGATATTGTTCTATCAAACAGGACAATTGACCATTATATACATATGATCAGCGCCCAAGCCCCCTCTCCATCCAAGTAGAGACCTAGAAGGGCAAATTAATGGCTGCTGATGATTCGGCAGATAGACCTATAGGCTTTCCCAAACCCCCATCCTTCGCTCACAAGGATGGTGAGGTTGCAGCGACCAAAGGAACTAACGATTTTGAGCGGGACTCGAACCCCAGTCTGGGGATCATCAGACAAGGACCTTACCAACAGGTCATCACAACCCAGTAATAAGTTCTGATCATCAGACAAGGACCTTACCAACAGGTCATCACAACCCAGTAATAAGTTCTGATCATCAGACAAGGACCTTACCAACAGGTCATCACAACCCAGTAATAAGTTCTGATCATCAAGTCCTAGATGCTTAGGCCATAGATCTTTTAATATGGTGCTCATGTCTTTGCATTGAGCTACTTCCAATTAATTGAATAATACCGGGATCTTTCCTTTATATATACAAATATGGTTTCTGAGAACCTGAATACCTTTGAGGTATTCAAGATTTGTGCCTTTCATAATACACCTTCATATCGCCCTTGTTGTGTCAGTATCGCATACAGCGATTAGCAAACAGTGTGTTTTGTTTATAATTTGGCGTTCTACATAAATTCTTACGCTTACATATACTGGGGCGGTTTATGTACAATAGCGTAGTGTCCTGTTTCATTATTGCTGTTTCTATTGTCAGATTAAGCTGGTCTTGTGTTGTTTACTCGTACAAGTAGCATGTGAATGAATTGTTCTCATCCTTCACCTTTACAGCCAGAGGTCTCCCAAACTGGGGTTGGTGGAATGTAGTTATATTGAGGGTGGTGGAACGTAGTTATAGATAAGCGTTCCAAAAGGTGTAGTCATATTGTGCAGTTTAAAAATTTAAATAGATGTTTTTATTTGATTGTTTTCAATATATTTTCATAATTTTCCCTATATATATACTTTTACTTTTTAGACTACGTGATTATTTATTACGCCAACTCAGTGTTACTATTTTTCTTTCTTAATACATACCGGTATATATGAAAATGTAACAGAAACATGAATAATTTTTGCGGCGAATAAGCCTTATGATTTTTGTAATCAAACATACTGATAAGTTTTATAAGATGTGTTCGTATATTCAAGAGTAAATTGTCAGGGTTATTGTTGTTTGTTACGTCTTACCAGAGGAGAGAGAGAGAGAGAGAGAGAGAGAGAGAGAGAGAGAGAGAGAGAGAGAGAGAGAGAGAGAGAGATGTTTGTGTAGTGTTTTTCATTATCTAGAGAGAATTACCGGACATCATCTCTTATTTACTTATTATTATTGTTATATTTACATAGGGTGAGGTTGTTGCTCCAGTAACCTAGCAGTATTTTTTCCCTAGAGAAAGCATGATGATATGCCTTGCTTCTATCAGTAACCTTTTCCTGCTCTACAGTAAATTAGGGCCAACGAACGAAAGTTCTTTATCATGAGGGATGTATGCCAACGCCACGAAGCGTTTCAGAGTGGTCCTTCTGAGAAGTTGTGACTCGATTCAGTGTTCACTTTCGTTGATCGGATGATCGACAGTGAACGTGGAATGATGAAACAAAGAACGTGAATCGGTGAAACATGGATCCATAGGTATGGCAACAGGTCAAAGCCTATACATAGACACATAGACTGCAAGACATCTTATCCTCCCTTGAGGTTGGAAGGTTTGAAGGCCGCTCATGAATGGCAGACGCAAGGGACAGTGACATTGCCCTATCAAGCAGGACAATGCTCTACAGACTGACCATATACATATGATCAGCGCCCAAACCCCAAGGAGGGCCAGGCATTGGCTTCTGATAACTCAGCCGATGGACCTATATGTCCCCCCAAACCTCCCAGCCTTAGCTCACAAGGAAGGTGAGGTTGCAGCGACCAAAGAAACTAACGAATTAGAGAGGGACTCTAACCCCAGTCTGGTTTTCACTAGTCAGGGACGTTACCACATCGGCCACCACAACCCTTTTTTTTGTGATTATGGATTTAGCATCTGTACCAGATGAACAAAAGAAGTTTTAATAGGATGTCAATTAAAGCAAGTTCTCAGCTCCCATTGGCCAGAGTGAGTTCTTCAGCCTTGAACTAATGCGATTGATTAATTTGTAGTTTTTTGACATCCTGACATTTTAGGTCATTGACGCCGATGAACTAATGTGATATTTTTTCAAGATCCTCTTTTCCTTTGTAAAGAATATGGCTATTAAGGCCCGCTCTCATCAATTAGGATGCTATGTATTATATAATTGCGTAAAATAGGATTGTGGTGGCAGATGTGGTAATGTCCCAGACTGGGGTTCGAATCCCGCTCAACTTGTTAGTTTCTTAGGTCGCTGCAGCCTCACCATCCTTTTGTGCTAAGCAAGGCGGCTTTTGGGGAGTTTATAGGTCTATATGCTGAATCATCAGCAGCCTTTGCCTGGCCCTCCTAGGTCCTAGCTTGTGTTTATATGGGCATTGTCCTACCCGATAGGGCAATGTCATTGTCCCGTGCTCTGCCCTTCATGAGAGGACTTTAAACCTTTAATAGATTACAGTTAATATGTATGTACACTTCAAAATAAAATAAAAAAATATACGTCGTAAGAAATACCATTTAAGATAAGACATTTATCTCTCGTGTGATTCCTAAAGGTGTCAGAATGAAGGACAGCAGCATTTTGTCATCAACTGGCGAGGATCAGTGAAAGAGAGATTTCCTTTTAGGGGAGAAGAAGTTGGGTGTAAACCCCTGATCCCTCTAACATGTGTATATGTGCGTGTATATTTACGTATATACTGTATGCACATGCATACAAGTATATATATATATATATATATATATATATATATATATATATATATGTATGTGTATATATATGTATATACATATGTATGTATGTGTATATATATATATATATATATATATATATATATATATATATATATATATATATATATGTCCCTCCATGTGTTGGCCTCTAAGGAGGTTTTACAAAAACTGTCCCTACTGCATTTGTATTGTGAGAACTGTATCGTGAAGAAAAGATCTTCAACTAAAGGTATTTCATACACCTATGAAAAGGCTCGCCATAAACTACGTCTCTTTCTTTTATGATTCTCATCTCTGGTCGTTTTCAGGATAATAAGGACCGTCCACTCCCTTTCTGCTATCTTGCCATCCAGCATTTTCTACGTCACTCTCTCCTTCTGCCTCCCAGAACGTCTGAACAAAAGAGTATTTTTTTATCTATTAAATTATCTTTTTTTCTAAATTGTTAAACTTTTCAAAATACCTTTTTTCACACCTTGACTCATTTATCTCAAACCACTCAGATTCACTCTTTCATCTAATTAACACAAAAAAAAACGATGAACTGTTTTACTTCTAGATTTAATCAACTGTATCTCTCACCCTTTCAATTAGTTTAGGGCCCTTACCACCGAAACAGGTCATCTCAACATCATCACCATCTCCTACCAGATTGACGTCAAGGGCCTCGGTTAGATTACGCCAACCTTCTCTATTTTGAGCTTTTAAATCAATGCTTCGCCATTTATCATCTGCTACACGCTTCATAGTCCTCAGCCATGTAGGCCTGGGTCTTCCAACTCTTCTAGTTCCTTGTGGAGCCCAGTTGAAAGTTTGGTGAACTAACCTCTCTTGGGGAGTGCGAACCATCTTCATGTAACCCTCATCATGATCTCGTCCACGTATAGTCCCTGGGCTTATAGCATCCTGCTTTTCCCACTAAGGTTGTAGCTTAGCATTTAATAATAATAATAATAATAATAATAATAATAATAATAATAATAGCATCTCAACAGCTTCAGTATATCTCATTCGTATAGAACATCCACTCAAGTTTGATTAATTAATTTTATGTGTATGGTGGAATAGATTCATGATTTTGAATCTTTTTTAAGGCTAATGAAAGTCGCCGATGTTTAGAAACAGTAAAACCTTAATTTTATTTTTGCAATGATATAAATCGAAAAGCAGTAATGCTACTTCCGAAGAGACATTTATTAAAACCTCGGTTCTACCTTTTTCCTTGTGTAATACATTCATGTTAGCAGATTCATTTCTTATTTTATCCGTCTTTTATCTAAATTTCTCTTAAGTCAATGCCTTTTTGTGCTATTTGAACATTTCAATAATGATATAAACTTTAATACAATTTATGTTTAAAAACATAGAATGTGAAAATTAAGTATATGTATGTATATATATATATATATATATATATATATATATATATATATATATATATATATATATATATTATATATATATATATTATATATATATATTATATATATATATATATATATATATATATATATATATATATATATATATATATATATATATATATATCGTGCAAGGTAAATTAAAAGTTGCTAATTCTCTGGGTGCTTTGCATGCCACCTTCAACCTCTCTGGAGCCAATTGGGAAATTTCGTTAATATTCCCAAATCTCTTTGAGTCCATAAATCTTACCGCTTGCCCAAGGAGAAAATCTCTCTCTCTCTCTCTCTCTCTCTCTCTCTCTCTCTCTCTCTCTCTCTCTCTCTCTCTCTCTCATTCTTGAATCCCCCGTGATCTACAAGATTTTGCAAATGAATCTTTGGGGCTCTGAGCGTGGCCCAAAGCTTTTAGATTTTATTCCTCTGGTTTTTTTGTTCATT
>NC_090729.1:121935517-121950517 GCF_036898095.1 Palaemon carinicauda
CCAGCTCGACATCAATAAAAAGCATTTGCGCCAATTATGAGCTTTTAAGTTCAGCCGTTTCAATGAATTGATTGTCAAGATTAATGTACAATTTAGTCACTGCCGGATCAAATCTTCTAGCATATTATTAGTATTGAACTTGGTGAAAGTTCTGTGAGTTTGAGTGTTTTTTTAGGTCGTGAATTATCTTCCTCTACTTTGTATTATTTTTATTAGTATTACATCCACCAACGAAGTTGGAAGGATGTTATGTTTTCGCCCCTGTTTGTGTGTGTGTTTGTGAACAACTTCCTGGCCACAATTTTAATCATATAGTAATGAAACTTGCAGGGATTAACTTTTATGTTAAAAGCTCGAAATGATTAAATCTTGGTAGGTCAAGGTCACTGTCAAGCAAAATGTCCAATTCACGTAACCAGCCGTAAGTTTGGACGTCGTTGTCACACAGACTTCAAACTAGGTTCATATTTGAGTCTATATAAGTCCACGTTAATTAATACATGTTAAGGTCAAAGGTCAAGGTCAAGCAAAAGGTCGAGAAATAAGATCTACGCTCTACGGAGTGCCACTCTAATTATTGTATTTATTACTATCAATAATATTCTTATGTTTTTTCATTTGCTAATTTGTATCAGATAGTACAGAGAAATCAAACATGATGGAATGGCTTTCCTGGTTAATTAGATTACTTGGCGATTTTATAAGCCATTTGAGATCGCTGTTGGGGTTTGGTGTTGGCGAGGTGAAATTCCTTGTTACACGTTCATTTGGCACCATTTCAGCCGTTTATATTAAAAAAGAGAGACATGGCCGATTTTATGGCACTATTCAATTCAGAACAGCTGCTGGGTACTTGTTGATATCTGTTGATTCTGAAGGTATTTGGTCTTCTCGTTGGTATGATTACTTTTGTATACAACCCACTAGTTTGGCAATTTGTGGGAGACTGTGGTTTCCAAATGTAGCTTTCGGGGTATCCCCTCTGACCATGGTATGATTACTCTCTCCTCCCGATTAGGACATGAAAGAAATATACTGTATATATATATATATATATATATATATATATATATATATATATATATATATATATATATATATATATATATATAGCCAGACAACTACTCTTTATTGTATATGGGATATTATATATTGTGTGTGTATATATGTGTATATTATATATATACATATATATAATATATATGTGTTTATATATGTGTATATATATATATATATATATATATATATATATATATATATACATATATATATATATATATATATATATATATATACATTTATATATATCATATTCTGTAGAATGGAATTACTTTTAATTCTAAAATGATCCAAGAGATATTCTTCGAACACTCAACATACACCAATGAAATCCATACCAAAATTTCATGGATTTAAAAACCTTGATGGATTGATCAGTCAGAATTTTCTCTTTACATTTTGTATCTATCAAGATGAGTGACAGGTGCCATACGACCTCGGTTTATGAGGCCCTCGAGGTCATTTTTAGGAAGGAGGTGAATGTTGGTCTGAACCTGATCCCTGGTAATATTTGATATTGGTTTTACATCTCTACTTGACGTTTCTTGCTTTCTTACTGAAACGTCTTTGGGTTTTAATATTTATTTTTTATATTGTGTATATATATATATATATATATATATATATATATATAATTATGAGTTGTTTTATATATATATATATGTATATATATATTGTATATATATAATATATATATATATTTTTATACATATATATATATCCATATATATACATATATATATTCATATGTATACATAAATATATATACACACATACACACACACACTTCTTTCAGCATATTATATATATATATATATATATATATATATATATATATATATATATATAATTAGTTTTCTTTAATCTTTTAGTGTCTTTATCGGAGATATAAACCTTACTGGTAAACATCTTTTAAAAATATTAGTCATACTAATTTGGAATATAGAGCTTTAAGTGATTTTAGTTTCGAATCTACTTTATTTAATATATTACTATTATTATTATTATTATTATTGTTATTATTATTATTATTTTTATTATTACTTACTTAATAAGCTACAACCCAGTCGGAAAAGAAGGTTGCTATAAGGCCAGGGGCTCCAACAGGGAAATTAACCAGGTGAGGAAAGGAAAAAAGGAAAAATAAAATATTTTAAGAACAGAAACAACTTTAAAATAAATATATCCTATATAAACTATAAAAAACTTTAACAAAACAAGAAAAATAAGAAATGAGATAGAATAGTGTACCCTCAATCAAGAGAACTCTGCCCGAAGACAGTGGAAGACCATGGTACAGAGGCTATGACACTATCCAAGCCTAGAGAACAATGGTTTGATTTTGGAGAGTCCTTCTCCTAGAAGAGCTACTTGCCTTTGCTTAAGAGTCTCTTATACCCTTTTCAAGAGGAAAGTAGCCACTTAACAATTGCAGTGTAGTAGTTAACCCCTTAGGTGAACAATAATTGTTTGGTAATCTCAGTGTTGTCAGTTGTATGAGGACAATGGAGAAAATGTAAAGAATAGGCCAGACTATTCGGTGTATGTGTAGGCAAAGGAAAATGAGCCGTAACCAGAGAGGATATTAACAGTAGTATCCCAAGGGGTGGCTGGTCCCCTGGCCAACGTACTACCTGAGAGAGGAACATATGAAAAAGAAGCAGCGAGACAGAGAATGAAAGAAGCATGACGAAAATGGAGAGAAGTAACTGGAGATATTTTATACAAGAAAATGAAATTATGTTTCATAATGAAGATTGATATGCTAAGTACTATTATAGGGGGCAGCGACTCGTGCTCTTAAGAGGAAAGGGCACAGACTGGTTGCAAAGATCCTAGGTGAAGATGGTAACATGGATTGCTGGAAGGTCACTACTGTAAAAGAGGGAGTATCGAAGGTATAAGATGATTGTGTGATATATGTCAATTAAGAATAGCCTTATAATAAAAAGAGAGGAGGTAGAACGAATCAAGAGAGATAAGTCTATTCCAGGAGTCGGAAGGAGGAGAATCGGGTGTCAGCGAATCAGGTGGATGGCTGTAATGAGGAAGATTGTGGGAGTGCGTGGACTAGGTGAAGTGAATGCAGAGAATAGAAATAGATGAAAAGGGTTGACTCGAGCGGCCGACCCTGCAATACATTCTGATAAATAATGTCAAAAGAAAGAAGAAGAAGAACAGATGAACAATAACAGAAGTTGGCCGAGTTCCACGAACCTTAGCTTCCAGACTGGTTAGTGGAAAATAATGGAATAAGTTGATCTATTTGTTTTAGGTCGACGAAATACATGAGTATTTGTAGAAGATTCCACCTTTCATACCTATGGAGAAAATACCAAGTAAATTTCCGAATTGATGACCATCGATGAACCATGCTGATTATATTTAACAGAAATGAAATATAGTATTTTTGAGTAAGACATAAAGTATAGAAAATGATTTTCAAGTATTAAAGGTACTTTGCCTTTTTTCTACCTTATGCACTTACTGTATAACACTCAGTATAATAAAGTGTCTTTCAGGCCTCGCTCATAAGGACTAGCTGTATCTTAGGAGTTTTTGGTATAATGCCAAACCCATTAGGCTTTTTTTGTTATTATAGGAATTTTGTTCCCTCATCTATAGGTCAGTATTCTCTTGAGACCCATATCCTTTGGAGACTATAACTTGAAATAGTGATATCCTATAGTTTCCAACGATGATAATTATGCTGTATAATTCATGCTGAAAGATATCAGATATGGAAGATTTGGTCATCTTCCAAAACTATTTCAACCAGGTTCTTTAGTTAGAGGCTTGAGAGTAGATGCCCAGAAACTAGCTACCGTTTAATAGGTATCCATTTTTTTTTTCGAGATACCACTTTGTCACAGTTTCATTCCTGTACTGGAATGCTCTTGATGCAATAGAAATATGTTGATCTGATATCTGTTCCCGGTGAGTTTTATATATTCATCTGTTTGGCTATCTTTTCGTCGAGTAATTCTAAATATTCTCTCTCGTATTTCCTATTTGGCATAAGGGTATTCTTTTCTGTGGAGGCATTGTAAGGTAATGGATTTCAGGCTATTTCCAAATAAGTTGTGTTGTGTGGGCCGATGTGGTAACGTCCCTGACTGGTGAACGCCAGAGTGGGGATCGAGCCCCATTCAAACTCGTAGGTTGCTTCAGTCGCTGCAACCTCACTGTCATTGTGAGCTAAGGTTTGGGGGCGTTTGCGGTTGCCTATAGGTCTATCTGCTGAGTCATCAGCAGCCATTGCCTGGCCCTCCTTCCTCCTTGCTTGGGTGGAGAGGGGACTTGGGCGCTGATCATATGTGTCTATATATATATATATATATATATATATATATATATGTGTGTGTGTGTGTGTGTGTGTGTGTGGTCAGTCTCTAAGCCGGAATCGTCCTGATTGATAGGGCAATGTCACTCCTTTTTCTCTGCAATTCAGGAGCAGCCTTTAAACTTTTAAAGTGAGGATAGGGGTGACGATACGATTAATATTAATGCTCAGTGCGTATGCATATGTATGTAACTATACATATAAATGCAGGAAACTAGTTGCACTTCAGGTGAAGCAATATTCATGAAAACTGTCGCAATTATCAGTCCGTAAACTAACGGAAGTACAAAGAGTTTATTACGCTTTTGATACCCTCAGTACTTTCAAGTTGTGCATGAAGAAAGTATTCTGTAATAGTTCGAGCTGCCGATATGAAAATTCATTGATAGTTTTATCCTTTTTAAATGTAGTTTGTTTAGGCTATTAGCGAAGGAATCTGTCATGGAAATTACACTTGAATTTGGAGCGTTCCTCATTTTGATCTTCTCAGCCATAAACATATTTCCTCGAAACTCCTTTATACCCGTAAATCTTGACTTTTTCTCCAGTGGCCTTCGCCGTTCCGTCAAGACATAAATGTCACTGTGGCCCAGCGTCTAAGAATCACGTCTGCCTTTTTTGGATCTCTCTCTCTCTCTCTCTCTCTCTCTCTCTCTCTCTCTCTCTCTCTCTCTCTCTCTCTCTCTCTCTCTTTTGATCAGAAAATAACCCCTTTGATGGAAAGAGCAAACAAAGAACAAAAAGAGAAAGGAGTGGGTGGACGTGATGGAATGAAACGAGAATAGGAATGAAGTGTGAACTTATAAATCGAGAGAACAGGTTTAAGAAAAGAAAACGAAGTTTACGGAGGAGAGAGATAGAATGTATCTTTTTTTTGTTTTTAGGTATGAGACCGAGATATAGATAGATAAAGAAAGATTGAGAGAGCGAGAGATGCTGTATTAGAGTCACGTAATGCCATTTGGAACGAGATTTGGTGTCTTTCAGCGCTGAATAAGATAAGATGATACTTTGGCTGGTCGAAAAGAAGAAATGAACTCGGAAAGTGAGATTTGGGAGTGTTTATCGTTAGAGAGAGAGAGAGAGAGAGAGAGAGAGAGAGAGAGAGAGAGAGAGAGAGAGGGGGGTAATATAATTTGACAATATCAATGAAATATTAGTGCAAAATTATCAACAAACACGAAGTTAGTTCGAATTAACTGGAGCTAAGTTTGTATCACGTCATGGTATTGTTATGATAATGATGAATATTTTTATTTTTATGTATACGTGCATTGATAAACTTACGGTTTCTAAATCTATTAATCATTGTTATGCAATATGATAGATGCATATATCCTGCCCTGTCTGTGGAATTGTTTCCACTGTCTGTCTGCTTGTTTAAAGGCTGCTCATGAATGACAGAGGCAAGGGACGGTTACATTGCCCTATCAATCAGGACGATATGGAGACTGACCATATTTACATGTCAGCCCCAAGCCCCCTTTCCACCCAAGATAGGACCAAGGAGGGCCAGCCAATGGTTGCTGATGACACAGCAGATAGACATATAGTTTCTCCCAAATCCCCATGCTTAGCTCACAAGGATGGGGTGGTTGCAGCGGCCTAAGGAACTCACGAGTTTGAGCAGAACTCGAACCCCAGTGTGGCGATTACCAGCCTGGGACTTTACCATATAGGCCACCAGAACCTTATTTGTGTAAGGGTGCCCTGACACTTGCACGAATTTTTGCCACGAATTAGTTGTGCCATTGTGGGGCACGAACTGGGAGGCTCCCGCACTGTTCACGGCTAGTTCACGCATAGTGCACGATGAGTTCATGACGAGTTTACGAATAGTTCACGAATGCGTGCCCGTTCGTGTCCACATTGACACGAACTGGCACGACGAGTTCACGCATACTTTGTGCACTTCCCGCATTGGCACGACAAGTTTCCACAATTTGAATGGTGTCGTGCCGACTTGGCCACGCCATATAAAAACGGGGCCTTATGCCAGGCTGACACTTGCACGACTTTTTGCCACGAATCTGTCGTGGCAAGTCGTGACATTTTGTGGCACGAACTGGAAAATAAAAAAAAAAAAAATTACCTCAAAATCACAGCTCACCTGTCCACATTGACACGAACTGGCACGACGAGTTCTTGCATAGTTTTAGCATAGTTTGCGCACTTCCCGCATCGTCCCGACGAGTTCACGAACAGTTCGCGCATAGTTCACGCCGCGTTCACGAAAATTTGTTGTGACCAAAATTTTGAACATTTCAAAATTCTCGTCACGACATGCCACGATGTCACAACAGGTTCACGACGAGTTCACTCCAGTTCACAACGAGTTCACGACAGTTCACGACTCGAGTCGTGACAATGCGTGCCACAAATTCGTGCAAGGGTCAGGGTACCTTTATTCCATAACTCGTGACCGGATTCACTCATTTAAGTAGGTAGTGATTCACGGAGAAAAAGAGTTGATGTGGGAAAACACTCTTTAAGAATGATTGACACTAAAATCCGGATCAAACGAGTAGTTACTGTGGCGTCAATGACATGAAGATTTTGATCTATCTAAGTTAAAGTTGAATGTGATCAACATGTGGTATTTCTTGAAATATTTCGAAAAGAAATGACCATAGATAACATGGTGTGTTAGGTTTTCATTTTGACTCAGAAGGGATTTCCTAAGGAAAAGTTCTTCACCCTCGCAGAGTGAGATCTCATCTGCATAGCAACTTTATGTAAAGTTATGATAAAAAATATTTTTGTTGGATTAGTGCAGTTGGTTATGTGATGTAGACGAATTTTTATTTTTATCATTGTAATTTGTAACTTAACAGCTAAATAATACTTTGATATCAGTTGTCAAAAAATGTATTACAATTGATAGTACTGGAGTGGTTCGTACAGAATGCATTATAGAAATACAATAGGGGAATATCAATGAAAGATATGGTGTAGAATAAGTCTATTATTTCGGTCATCGGAAGAATTCATTGCATCATCTAAGGTATTCGTAATGCATATGGGAACAATACCTGTATAAAAGGAAATATTTGGTAGATTGTATGAAGCTAAGGCGTTGAGAATAGTACTTGCTTATTTAAAAAAATAGTAATTGACCGATTTCGTATGTGTGTGTTACGAGAGAGAGAGAGAGAGAGAGAGAGAGAGAGAGAGAGAGAGAGAGAGAGAGAGAGAGAGATTTCCCAGAGAAGAAATTTGAGGTTTAGTGGGTTCTCTTAAAGCCGAAATAACAACAATAAGTTTCACATCTAGTGCAACAAATCGTTCCTTTATTTGATTAGTGATGAGAGTAACGGCCTATATTTCCGGAGAAAATTGGACTGAGAAGGACATAGCATTGGGGAAGGGTGAGTGGTCGGGTTCCAGGTTTGCTTAAGGAAGAGCAACGAGAGAGGCAGATCTGGAAGAGAGATTATGGAATCTTAGTAGTGGCTGCATTCCTGATGAGGTTGGAGAGAGAGAGAGAGAGAGAGAGAGAGAGAGAGAGAGAGAGAGAGAGAGAGAGAGAGAGAGAGAGAGGGGATATTCATTCATGTCTTGATAGTAACACACTACTCAAAAGTAATCATAGTTTAGTATTCCCTTGCATGATATTTCAATTTTTGGGGGTAATATTATTATTATTATTACCTAAGCTATATCCATAATTGGAGTGGCAGAATGCTAGCTGCTAAGGGCAAGCAGCTCTTCTAGGAGAAGGACACTCCAAAATTAAACTATTGTTCTCTAGTCTTGGGTAGTGCCATAGCCTTTGTACCATGGTCTTCCACTGTCATGAGTTAGAGTTCTCTTGCTCGAGGGTACACTCGGGCATACTATTCTATCTAATTTCTCTTCTTCTTGTTTTGTTAAAGTTTTTATAGCTTATATAGAAAATATATTTTTTTAATGTTGGTACGGTTTTTCAAATATATTTTTCCTGGTATCCTTTCCTCACTGGGCTATTTTCCCTGTTGGGGCCACTGGTCTTGTAGCATTTTGCTTTTCCAAGTAGGTTTGTAGCTTAGCAGGTAATAATAATAATGATAATAATACTAATGATGATGATGATGATGGGTAAGAAATAGGTTCTTCCTCATTGTTCCTTCCATCCCCTGGTCGAAGATCGAATACTATTATAGAGTCAAATAGTCAAGAGGGTAATCATATGAAGCAAATGAATTGTCCATTTCTTCTTATTAAAAATCACTCCCCGTGCTATGAAGTGCGCATGGCTGTTTATGTGGGTACAGTTGTCTTCATTAATTCCTGTACATTTCATGGGAAGCTAAGGGGACGGCTGACATATGTACAATGTAGTATCTAATGGTGTCTTTAATAATAGAGAAAATGTGGGGAACGTTGCCAGCTGAGCTTGTGAATATGTGATCAAAAGCATTTTTATTTTTTTTACGAAGTGCATTATAGAAAAATAGTGTTATTTGTTTAACACCACTTCGTAAAATTAATAAAAGCTGTTTTTGCTCTGGTATTTACAAGCTCAGCTACTTTATTGTGCGTGCAGCGTTGCCAACAGTTTCTCTTTTGCTAAATACAGCGTTACCTGCTACAATGTACAGCTGTCAGACGTCTCCTTATCTTCCCGTGAAGTGTACAGGAATTTATGAAGCCAACTGTACCATCTAGAAAGGTAAGGTAACGCCTACTACGTCTCTACATCAGCAAAGATGCAGACTTACCTCTGTGGAAGCAGATTTCCTCGGAGGCTTTCAAACGTTTTTTATAATGTTGCTTCATCCTTACGGTACAAAAGCTTCTCCCCTGTGGTTTTCTTTTGGTAGTTTCTGTGTGACGTTGAAGCAAGATCTAAGGGCAAATGTAATATTTTTGGAGGCTCCAAACTTCTGTGTTAATGGACTTAGTCTTTATTTATATCATATACTTACTGACAACTTAATTGGTAACGTCCTTGCCTGGTGATCGCCAGACTGGGGTTCGAGTCCCGCTCAAGCTCGTTAATTTCTTTGGTCGCTGCAACCTCACTATCCTTGTTAGCTAAGGGTGGGGGAGCCTATAAGTCTATGTGCTGAGTCATCAGCAGCCATTGTCTGGCCCTCCCTTGTCCTAGCTTGGGTGGAGAGGGATCTTTGGCGATGATTTTATATATATATATATATATATATATATATATATATATATATATATATATATATATATATATATATATGGTCAGTCTATAAGGCATTGTTCTGCTTGATAGGGCAATATGACTTTCCCTTGCCTCTGTCATTCATGAGTGGACTTTAAACCTTTAAATCTTTAAGTCTTAAAGGGAAAAAAATATGCCTTTAATTTTGTTATTTCATTTAATTTTTATTCATTATTATTATGAGGATTGCTGAATAATCTTTTCATTCTGCTCCCAATATGGTGAAGTTTGTGGTGTGTTTAAAGGTTACAAAGCTGCGCAGATGTTGAACTGTTCTCTGCTCTAGGATAGATTTTAATATATTGCTAATGCTTTATATTTTAGAGCATCTTTTGCAATTCTAGATGTATGAATAATGCGGCGTTAGATATGGGTATAACATACGGAATTTTTGGCAATGTTTATAAATGTATTGTTTTTATTAGATGAAAATTATTTTTTGAACATAGGAAAACCGCGAATTATATTATTATTATTATTATTATTATTATTATTATTATTATTATTGTTATTATTATCATCATCATTATTATTATATAAGGTAATATATATCTACTCCATATGAGTGGGTAAGCGAGAGTTATGGAAAATAAAACAAATTATAAAGTTAGAAATTAAATGTTGCTTTTTTGTAGCTAGGATAAAAATTAGATACTCGTAGAAAACATTACTAGTAGGTATGGGAGTTTTACTAGTGTCTGCTATTTTTAAAGGAATTGAATATCGATTGATTTGAATAAATTGCTAACCCAAGTTGCTAGGTTAGATGGGGCCTCCATGATATTCAGCAACAGAAATTTGAATTATCTCTACTATGTATTTTGTGAAGCATTGCTCCTTGAATTTAAAGTATAACATTGCAATGAATGGTCTTGGGTAAGCAAAGTTTGTGGATGCAACACTGTTGAGGTCATATCAGTTTCAACAATATAGGTATTCTGGGTTGATGATGCAAAATTATGCTTTTTCAAAAGTCAGATCATTGGCTTACTTCAAATTTAATCTTCCATCTTCCTATTCAATGGTGATTTTTCCTTTTCAAAAATGTGTTAGGGTATTTAACTTCAAAAGAATGCTAGATGTGTTATCCGATGGAAAATAATCTCGTTCTTGTAAAAGAGATTGAGATTGGATTTCTTAAAAGGTTTAGTCATTGAATTTCAGAAAGATGCTGGCTTGGGCGGGGGCGTTAATTGGATTGTTTAACAAAATATTATATTCCTTGTGAATTGCTACGGGTTTTTTTTTATATATATAGGATTGTAATGAAAAACAAATTGATAATGGACAGAGGATAAGAATAAATTTTGATTGAGGCAGAGGTACAGTTGAAATATACTTTTGCCGTAATGTTTTCAGGTCAGGTTTAGAGGTATTGTAATCATTACATATTTTTCCCCCCTTTTTTTTTTATGTTGGGTGCCCCCAAAAATTAGGGAAAATGCCACGGTAGATGCATACATGACGATTTGCAAAGTAATGGTTTTGTCTAGTTTTGTTCATTAAAGTACCTAGATTGCCATTATTACCTCCGCCAACGAAGCTGGAAGGAGGTTATGTTTTACCCCCTGTTTGTGTATGTGTTTCTTTGTGAACAGCTTCCTGGCCATTTTAATCGTAGAGTAATGAAACATGTAGGGATTACCTATTATGTAAAAAAAACTAGACATGATTAGATTTTGGAAGGTCAAGGTCGAAGGTCAAGATCACCGTCAAGCAAAATGTCGAAAAATAAGGTGCCTTGGTGGAGGTCTGCGTTCTACAGAGTGCCCCTCAAGTAATTGGTATCTATACAATATACTCCAAAACAACGAAGGAAAAGAACAGGAGATTTTTCTCTACATCCGTTCTTATGAAGTAGAGATCAACGTAAAAATTTTAAATAGAGTAAGCAGGATAAGAAAAATAGACTAGCAAAGTACAGTACTTTAAGTCAAGAAGTAGAGATAGGTAAGGCAATTATTCTGCAGGTGTGAAGCAATCAGGAAAAAAATCAGGCAGTGAACAGACCAATTTGGCAATTTTAGTCTTCGATCCCGAAAATGTAGAATTGATTATGCATTTGGGTGACAGACGAAAGTCTCAGATTTTCTTTGGGACTTACAAGACAGTTTTGCTTAATATTCAGCGAGAGTCCAGCCAGTCTTTCAAATTTGTTTTCTCCCTCATTTTATGTCTTATTCTCAGAGTAGAAATTCTCTCTCTCTCTCTCTCTCTCTCTCTCTCTCTCTCTCTCTCTCCCCTCTCTCTCTCTCTCTCTCTCTCTCTCTATATATATATATATATATATATATATATATATATATATATATACATATATGTACATATACATATATATATATATATATATATATATATATATATATATATATATATTTATATATATATATATGTGTGTGTGTGTGAGTGTGTGTATATATATAAATATATATGTTTGTGTGGTTATTTATGTGTGTGCGTATCACCATATCATATTTGAAAAAATATATATTGTGAAATTATTTACCGAGATTCATTCAGTTGTAAGTGGAAAACATTTTCCCCGGTCACTTGCATATTAATTGCCTCAAATTTATTATCTTTGCGAAGTTGTAAATTGAATCTCATTTAACATATGGAAAATATTGTACTAGACAACAGAAAGCCTTGAATGAAAGGAAATAACTTCAGGAAATATTACATATCTTTTAACAATGATTCTTCCCCTCAAGACAAACTTCCCTTCCTCTTCCCCCTCCTCCTCCTCCTCCTCCTACTCCTCCTCCTCTTCTTCATCATCTTTTTGTTTTCCTTTGTTGAAGTCAAAGTTGTGAACTGTGACTATAACTAAATCTTAAATGCCGAGAGGAAATTGTCCCTTGTTGACTAGCATAAGGTATGTGTTTTAGACGTCTTCTTATCCGATTTTAAGGAGTATTGTCATATCTCCTTTAAGAGGAGTTTTCATTTTGATTTCCATTAAGGGAAATAATTCTGTCTCGAATTATTGGCATGATCGTGGATTAGATTTTTTTTGTTAATATAATTTATTTAAGAAAACGAAGAGTTTTGTATTGTTATTAATTATTCAAGAGACCTAAGACTTTTTATTATTCTTTATTTAAGAGACTGAAGTGTTTTTTATTATTATTAATTTTTTAAGAGTCATAAGAGTTATTTTTATTCATTATTTAAGAGACCGAAGAGTTTTTATTATGATTAATTATTTAAGAGACCTAAGAGTTATTTTTATTCATGATTTAAGAGACCGAATAGTTTTTATTATGATTAATTATTTAAGAGACCTAAGAGTTATTTTTATTCATGATTTAAGAGACCGAATAGTTTTTATTATGATTAATTATTTAAGAGACCTAAGAGTTATTTTTATTCATGATTTAAGAGACCGAATAGTTTTTATTATGATTAATTATTTAAGAGACCTAAGAGTTATTTTTATTCATGATTTAAGAGACCGAATAGTTTTTATTATGATTAATTATTTAAGAGACCGAAGAGTTTTTATTATTCAATATTTAAGAGACCGAAGAGTTTTTATTATTATTAATTATTTAAGAGACCGAAGAGTTTTTTCAGTTTTTATTATGATTAGTTATTTAAGAGACCGAAGAGTTTTTATTAATCATTACTCAAGAGACTGAAGAGGTTTTTATTATGATTAATTATTTAAGAGACCGAAGAATTTTGTATGATTATTAATTATTTCAGACAGAAGAGTTTATTATTATTTATATATTTAAGAGAAAGAAGTGGTTTTATTAAACAACACTTTATTTTTCGGGTGACACTTTCAAAGTTAGTTTATATTGACAGATTGTGGTCAAGAAATGTGAAAAATTATGAGTCTCCCTCTTTTGTGTTTTATATTTATTGCAAATTATTATCCAAAAATTCCATTTATCGTTGTTTTCTCTTGTTTATTTCATCTGCTTCCCCTCTTTGTATTGTACCAGCTTCTAGTTTTTCTTTATTTCCAATTCCTTTTCCCCTTCCCCCAATTTATGTACCTTTGTCCTTTAGCCTTAGTTCTTCACCTTTACCTTTCTCTAATTTTTGTTTCTCCTTTACTTTCCTCTACTTTCTGTTTTTCCTCATCGACGCATTTTCTTTAATACAATGAAATGCCAACCTGAAATTTGTAACAACAGTTACAAATTTCTCTCTCTCTCTCTCTCTCTCTCTCTCTCTCTCTCTCTCTCTCTCTCTCTCTCTCTCTCTCTCTCTCTCTCTCTCTCTCTCTTTCTCTCTATATATATGTATATGTATATATATATATATATATATTATATATATATATATATATATATGTATATATATATATATATATAAAGAGAGAGAGAGAGAGAGAGAGAGAGAGAGAGAGAGAGAGAGAGAGAGAGAGAGGAGAGAGAGAGAGAGAGGGAGGTGGTTTATTTGTCTCAAAACCACATATTTAAATATAAATATGTTGCTATTTGAAGGTAGCAAAAGAGGCTGCAAAACATGGTGTAACTAGAATAGAGCCAAAATCTCTCTCTCTCTCTCTCTCTCTCTCTCTCTCTCTCTCTCTCTCTCTCTCTCTGAACCCTGCTCAATTGTAGCATTAAATCGGAAACTTACTGAATCGTTTCCGAGATTCCAGAAACTTTAATTGTGGTCTTTTGATCTTTTTCGTCGTTAAATTTGTCCAAGATATATAGAAATTCAACAAAGAGAATTATTTTCACTTGGAAAGTACAATATGCACAAGGTTTACGTGTGCCTTTTTTCTCTTCAAGATTTTTTTTTTTCTTTTTTAAAGTTGAGGTTGGTCGGTTTTGTTTAGAGTTATTGTGAATGAAATCCACCTTTGATGTTTTCACTTCATTTTTATTGTTTTTGTTATTAATATTATTAATATTAATATTGATCTTAGTGAAAATATTCCTTCATTTTAACTAAAATCTAAATCCTTGTTTTAGATTACATCTGAGGTTAAATTTAGAATTTTTTCAGATATTTGAGTTTAATTCAAAATAAGGAAATTCGATTATAGAAACTGACACAGAACTATTTATAAAACGTCCATGAGTTCATTTAATGTTTTTTCTTTTATTTAAAGCTTACCAAGAGGGATTGTAATAGACTTACTGTATATCTGGCTGTGGTGACCCTAGCTATTGACACGCCAGTTTGACCAAGAGGAATTATAATAGACATACTGTATATCTGGCTGTGGTGACCCTAGCTATTGCCACGCCAGTTTGACGTAAAATCACCACTCAGACGATTGATTTTTTTTTTTTTTTTTAAAGATTTAAGAATAATTTCAACTGTCACAGTAGACCCGGGATGCATAATGCGAGACCATTATTGGAGTTATCTTCCCTGTCTCACATGGTTAATCATTTGGAAGAATGTGATATCAACAGACATTAAAGGTTGGCCATTTCTTTGCTCCTGTTGATCA
>NC_090729.1:121955517-121958017 GCF_036898095.1 Palaemon carinicauda
TCTATATGTGACGGAGGAGAGGAAAGGAATTTTATGAAATTGGAGTGGGAAGGAGAGAGGAAATAAATTATAATGAAAGGGATTGGGATAAACCAGGATATTTCCCCTTCAGAAAATCCATATTTTCAGTCCAATATTCGGTGGCCCTTTTACAGCAGCAGAAAGGTTTATAAAGATTATTATTCACCACCGGGGTCTAGCGATGGCAGGCAGGGCAGCCGGTCCTGACTAAGGTCCACCCCAAAGCCAAAGCAAAGTCCTTCAAAAGAAGGCAACCGTGTTACCCCATACGAATGAGAAAAGGGCACGCTAATAGGTGATGATGATGATGATTAATTTCGGTAATGTTTTAAGAATCTGGTCGGCTTCAATTTATATTTTTCTAACATATTGGAAACGAGGGAGACCCGCAAGATGGTTTTCAGTAATTGGAATAAACTTTCCGTCCTCCTGAGCTTACGATGAGGGTGATGAGAGGAACGGGGCTGGGAAGGCCAATCTGCCTATAGTCAATTCTTTTTAGTGAGGTAGATTTGCACCGACTCACAGGGGTGCCCTTTTAGCTCGGAAAAGTTTCCTGATCGCTGATTGGTTAGACAAGATGATTCTAACCAATCAGATAGCAGGAAACTTTTCCGAGCTGAAAGGGCAACGCTGCGAGTCGTTGCAAATAGTCATCAGCAGTCAACCTTGATCCTAGCTTAGAGGGGGAGGGATTGGCCATCATATGAGTTATATATTCGGCAGCAAACATTATGCAACAGCACAGTAACCTGTCCCTCTCATTTGCTGCTCATTAGTGACCTTTAAACCTATAAAGAAGCAAGGAAAATTTTAGTATAAATGCTGAAAATGACTTCACGTCCTACCGCAAAGAAAAGATGAAGATAAAAATAAAAAGAAACACATTGCCCGGTGAGTCACATTAAAAATACATACATGCACTCCATGCATATGTATGCGTGTTAGATCCTAACCTCCCTTGCTGCAGTTTCTCTTTTATTAAAGTGTCAGGTTTAACTGTCCTTGCACTTCAGGTTTTTATTTTAAAAACCCTGAAGCATTTTGAGGAATTTGAAAATTTGGGAGAAATGAGTCATTGATACTTATTTTATTTTTGCCTCCGCCAACGAAGTTGGGAGGAGGTTATGTTTTCGCTCCCGTTCGTCCTTATGTCTGTTTGTTTGTTTGTTTGTGAACCACTTCCTGGCCTCAATTTCACTCACAGATTAGTGTAACTTTCAGGGATTAATAGTTATGTTGAGTCGTGGAAGTGATTTAAGTTTTGAAAGTCCTAGGTAAAAGGTCAGGGTCAAGGTCGAGAAAAAGGTCCACCGAATTGACCCTAACCTTAACCCCGACCTAAACATGGTTGTCACCCAGACTTCTAATACGCTTACGGTCTAAATTGACTCTGGTAAAGGCAAGCTGATTTCGAGAAATAAGCTGCCGTAGCGGAGGATTGCACTTTCAGAGTGCTTTTCTAGTCTTAATTCTTGTAATTTTTCCGATTTCATTATCGTAACTTGAGGAATTGTAGATAAGTTTCAAATAACTTCAAGATACTTATTGTATTTACGTAGTAAGGAGCTTTAGTTATTAAGCTTCTTGTTTTCATTCGGTGAAGTTATTTGTTATTGATTCAGTGAAAAGAATTCTGTTTGTTTGGAGAGGGAGAGAAGGAAGAAGATTACCAAGTTTAGGACAAACAGGAAATGCCTGGGCGTATCGGCTTGACAACAGAAGTGCATTTGTATGTAAGTCCAATCCGATACTCAATTGTTATATACTCTGATGGCAGAATTGAAACTCGAGATGATTATTTAAAAAATTTGTAGTTTTTTTTTTTTTTTTTTTTTTTTTTTTTTTTTTTTATTTTATTACGTTCTCCGTCGTTTTATTTCAGCTGTGACCAAGTTGTGGAATGATCTTCCTAATCGGGTGGTTGAATCAGTAGAACTTCAAAAGTTCAAAGTTGGAGCAAATGCTTTTTTGTTGACCAGGCTGACATGAGTCTTTTGATAGTTTATTTATGACATATTTGTTTTTGATGTTGTTAATAGTTTATATATGACATGTCTGTTTTGACGTTGTTACTTATTTTAGAATGATTTATTGTTAATTTGTTCTCTTCATTTATTTATTTCCTTATTTCCTTTCCTCACTGGGCTATTTTTCCCTGTTGGAGCCCCTGGGCTTATAGCATCTTGCTTTTCCAACTAGGGTTGTCGCTTCGATAGTAATAATGATAATAATAATAATAATAAAATGCACGTTTATTAGCCCGAGGACTTTGCTTTATAGGATTTGTTGACAATTTCTCTTTTGTTAAACGCAGTTTTGCTTGCTACAATGTATGCCTATAGCTGCCAGCCGTCTACATACTTTCCCGTGAAGTGTACCGGAATTATTGAAGCCAACTGTACCTGCCATTTCCATGTTGGAATACGAAAGAAGAAAACTAGAAACACAATAATTTTATTAACACAACCTTAAAAAA
>NC_090729.1:121960517-121973087 GCF_036898095.1 Palaemon carinicauda
TATATATATATATATATAAATATATATATATATATATATGTGTGTGTGTGTATATATATATATATATATATATACATTCTATTTGTCATTTATGGACTACACGTTTTTTTTTCCTTTTTGGTGAGTTGGCGCTAGAGGGGCAAAGCTTTCCTGTTCCTGTGTAAGTTGTTACCCCAAGTTCTCTTTTTTTTTTTTTTTTTTTTACTTCTCATCAGCAGGGCTGCTATTAATTTCCAGCTGGGTAGATTGGCGTGCAGTTGGTCGAATGTAATCCAAGGACTTAAGCAAGGCTCCCATTCGAGCTGATTGTGTATGCTTGTGCGTGTTTGTGTGTGAGAGAGAGAGAGAGAGAGAGAGAGAGAGAGAGAGAGAGAGAGAGAGAGAGAGAGAGATCTGATTATGGCTGTTTAAAGTCTTCTTGCAATTTCTTTTTACATTTTGTTTTATCTCACTTGTAGGGTTGTATAGATGTTTGGTCAATGTTTTTTTCTGTATGAGATACCTCTTAATTTTAATGATGTTTTTCTTCATTCAATACATCAAACAGAAATTAGCATAGGTCTTTGGTTAAGGTCAGTAAATCGTTTTGTGTAAATGTCGTCGTCTGCATATCAGTAAGTATGACGTATTTTGCCACTTAAAAAATTATATTTCTCTATAGGTTATTATTTTGAATAACTTCTTGTAAGGATTTTCTTAGTTAAAAGTATCCACCTTTCTGGGTATTTTTTCAACTACTGCCCTTAAAAGAGACGAATCGTAAGTCATCAAAGATCTTTTGCACACTATTCAATTATATTTCTCTTCTTCTTGTTTTTTTAATTTTTATTGTTTATTTATAAATGATATATTTCAATGTTACTTTTTTCAAAATACTTTATATTTAATTGTTCATTATTTCTCTTGCATATTAATTATTTCAGTATTTCCTTTCCCCACTGGGCTATATTTCCCTGTTGAAGCCTTGGGGCTTATAACATCCTGATTTTCCAACTAGGAATGTAGTTCAGCTAGTAATAATAATAACAATCATGCTTCTTTTCAACTCTACTAAGAGGTTTCACTCCTTATGTCTCGACCATATTGACAACTTCACCTTATAGCGTATTGTTGCGTGTCAGATCTGTCCAGAAGACTAACGTTGCAAATCTTTGGGTTATGTGCCATACGTTCGCTTTGTAAATTTTTTAACACCTCGTTTTATTAATCATAGGCGAGTAAATTATCATACGAATTACGTATGCCATCAACACATTTGCCATGAGAAATTAAATTAGATTTTTCATGTTGCTATAAGTAAAAAAGAATATTTAGCAGAACGCACAAAATGCATCAGTATTTGTTTATATTCACTATATATGATTTTATATATGATTTTATAAATAGCCACTTTAAAGAAATAGGAAAACACACAAACACTGTATGTATGTATGTATATATATATATATATATATATGTGTATATATATATATATATATATATATATATATATATATGCACACACATTTTTATATAGAAAACTCTCTCTCTCTCTCTCTCTCTCTCTCTCTCTCTCTCTCTCTCTTCATATATATATATATATATATATATATATTACTGACATATGTGTATTGTGTTTGTCTTTATGACCTTCCTCTGCGAAATCTCCTGAATATTCCTGTTGTGGAAGGATAACCAATACCGCAAAGCAACTGCCCTTCGGTTTTGCTGTAACACCAGTAACATCTGGGAATATTTTCAAGCATGTCGAGTCAAATGGATAATCGTGAGACTGCCAATGCAAAATACTTGCAACAAGTTTTTTTTTCCTGTCCGTCGCTCTATTTGAATATATATGAAATTCGAGGCAACTTCTGAACCGGAAGCTCAGTTTTATGCCTTTGCTAGCATGTGTAGAATTGACTCTGGATTTGCTCGGATTGAACATAGTGGTGGAAACGTTGTGAGTTCTTAGTTTGGTCATCTGGCGAATGTTCCTGGAATATATATAACCTTTGGTTCAGAGGCTTCATACTTGTGATTTTCTTTATTTCCTGTAATCGAATTTGCATGATTACCTCCACTTCTGCAAACGAAGCTGAAACGACGTTATGTTTTACCCTGTGTGTTTGTGTTTGTTTCTGAAGAGCTTCCTAGCCACAATTTTAATCGGAGAATAATGAAACTTGCAGGGATTAACTGTTATGTGAAAATCTGGAAATGATTAAATTTGGAAATGTCAAGGTCAAAGGTCAAGCTCACCTTCAAGCTAAAGGTCGAGAAATAAACTGCCTCGGCGGAGGTGTGCGTTCTACTGAGTGCCCCTCTAGTTATTCTATGTATTCGGCTGATCTGTTATTTTCAACGCAAGCTCTTCTCGATACGAGCAGATACTTGAAGCCATGTGCAGCTAGGCGAACTGGGGAAAGGTGAGCTGGAAGCTCAGTAGAACTAGCAAGCAAGCACTGCCCGACTGAGTCACGAATCCACTTTCGGTGATTGACTCCCTAAAATCTGCGGTCGGGTCTTTACCTTTTACGGCCCCAGACTCCCACATACCCTTATATATATATATATATATATATATATATATATATGTGTATATATATATATATGTATATATATATATATATATATACTGTATATATATATATCATAGAATTGTGAGAGTACAGAAACACATGAAAAAAGAAACTGTTTATATGCACATATATACAATTATAATTTGTAATTAGGATTGTAAGTTTGATGCTAGGGTTTATATCATATACAGTATATATATATATATATATATATATATATCGAGACTTACTCCTTTGACTTAGGTATATTCTGATTTTATTTTCTATTTATTGTTACTCCACATTATTTGTTTGCTGGAGGAAAGCTACTGGGACACTATATTCAAGTGCCATCCCACGTTTGTTTGGTATTTAGGCCTATCCTTTAGGTAAACTCGGCTAAAGGACAGGACTCTCGTCCTACGCTTCCTTTATTATTGATTCTTTTATAGGTTATTATTATTTTTATTATTTTTATTATTATTGTTGTTATTATTATTACTGATATATGAAAAATTTGCTTTAATGTTACTGTTTATAAAATATTCTATTTTAATTGTTCTTTACTTATATAGTTTATTTATTTCCTTATTTCCTTTCCTCACATGGCTGTTTTTCCTTGTTGGAGCCCTTGAGCTTATAGCATCTTGCTTTTCCAACTAGGGTTGCAGCTTAGCTAGTAATAATAATAATAATAATAATGATAATAGATATTATATTAAATATTGAGCTTGTATTTAAGAGTTGAATGTCGTTATAAAATATCTAACATTTCTACCGAAGAATATCTGTGGTAGAACTCCAAGAAAACAAAATTTATTTCTGAAAAGCTGGATGCTTCAGGTATAGGCCTATGTAATTATTTCAAAAATTCTTCCTGGGTTTAGGAGAATTGTGATGTAAAATTCCCTTGAACCGGTTTTTTTTATGAATAACCAGGTATTTTGATAATGATAGAGGATACTGCAATATATTGTATAGTATTTATATATGTATAAATATTGTGTGTGTGTATATATTATATATATTTATATATATATATATTATATAGATATATGTATGTATATATATGTATATATATATATATATATATATATATATATATATATATATATATATATATATAATCAGATGTTTTGAGGACCATAGCAATTACATTATGCAGTAAATAGTATCTACATCTTGAGGAATATGGAGGTATGTTCATAAATCATGATCAGTGTATTTCTTTCAGAAGTATCGTATGCTATGAAATAGAAAATTTCATTCTAAATTTTACTCTATTACGGCTAGTATCGAAATCAGAATAAATAGTCTTATGTCTTTGCGTAATGTATTGGTATGATGGTCATACATTTTTGCCAAAGTGAACAGAAAACTCCAAGCATAGAAGAGAGAATGAGAAATAGAGGAAGAGGAGGAACTAAGAGAAGTGTTAGTCGTCTCCTTGGTGTATGCGTGGGATGCATGCTCGTAAAGGTATGTCTGTGTCTCACTGGGAAAAGTGGTTTTTGATGACTCGTCTTTTCTTGCTGGAAGGAACTTTAGTTGAACTGCGAGAAGCTTATTGCCAGTTAGGGATGGAGGAAGCTTAGGGATTGGCTTGCTTTCCATAAAGTTAGAAATATGAAACGAATTATTTCATTTCGAGAAAATGAACAGTAAAAGGAGAGACAGAGGTCTCATGGGATTTATCATTGTCTCTCTCTCTCTCTCTCTCTCTCTCTCTCTCTCTCTCTCTCTCTCTCTGAATATTTGTGTTCATCAACGATGCGAGGAGAGTTTCCTTTTATTTTTTTTCCTAAGATTAGTATATAATTATTTTCTCTCTCTCTCTCTCTCTCTCTCTCTCTCTCTCTCTCTCTCTCTCTCTCTCAATATTTTGCTTTTTGATTATTTGTGCCCACTAACGATTTGAGGAAAGTTTCCTTTAATTTTTTTCTTTTGTGCTAGATTGGTATATAATAGCTTTAATAACTGACGACCAATAGATCTCTCTCTCTCTCTCTCTCTCTCTCTCTCTCTCTCTCTCTCATCCCCCATCCTTTTTTGTCTGTCACTCGTCCTAAACGCCATAATGGCGAGGATACGATGGCACTTCATGAACCCATTCTTTCGTCTTGACCTTTTGTTTTGTTCTCCTTCCTTCAAATTATTTTCCTCTCCTGCTGAAGTCTCAGTGTTTTTAATTTGCGTAATTTTCCTCAGTGATACTTTGAGGTTTCCTATTTGATGCGTTTGATTTTTATTAATCAGAATTATTTTTTTTTATTGATAAGAATTTTTTTTTGATAAAAATTTTTTATTTTCATTAATAAGAATTTTTTTTTTTATTGGTAAGAATTATTTTTATTGATAAGAATATTTTTTATTGAAAAGAATTTTTTTTATTGATATTAATTTTTCTTATTTTTATTGATAAGAATTTTTTATTTTTATTAATATATTTTCATTGATAAGAATTTTTTTATTTTTATTAAGTTTTTTTTTTATTGATAAGAATTTTTTTATTTTTATTAAGATTTTTTTTATTGATAAGAATTTTTTTTATTTTTATTAAGATTATTTTTTGTATTGATAAGAATTTTTTATTCTTATTGATAAGAATTCTTTATTGTTATTGATAAGAATTTTTTATTTTTATTGATAAGAATTTTTTATTCGTATTGATAAGAATTTTTTATTATTGATAAGAATTTTCTATTTTTATTGATAAAAACTTTATTTTTATTGATAAAAACTTTATTTTTATTGATAAAAACTTTATTTTTATTGATAAAAACTTCATTTTTATTGATAATTTTTTTTATTATTGATAAGAATTCTTCTAAAACGGTCGATTTTACTTATTCTATCATCAATTTTCTGTTTCTTGCTAAGGTCATTAAAGGTTTAAAGGTCAATCATAAATAACAGAGTCAAAGGACAGTAGCAATGCCCTAGTAGGACATTGCTCTAGATACTGACTATGCATACATATGATCAATGCCCAAACCCCCCTCTCTTTGAAGCTAGGACCAGGGTGGAACAGGAAATGGCTGTTGATGACTCGGCAGGTATACTCAATTTTTTTTTAAGGAGGCACATTTAGCTTGGAAAAGTTTTCTTCTTGCTGTTTGGTTAGAATGATCTTCTCCAACCAATGAATGAGCAGGAAGTTTTTCCGAGCTAAAGGGGCACTGCTGTGAATCGGTGTAAATCTGCCTCGCTAAAAAGAATTGACTATAGTACGAAGGCTCCCCAATCTGTAGGCTTTATTATACATGGATGGTGAGATTGCAGACACTACAAGGAACTATCAAGCTTGAGCGGGTCTCGAACCCACGTCCAACAGATCGCTAGGCATGGACGGCTACAATAGGTGTAGTTGGATTATGCTGATTTGATGTGTCTGAGCCCTTGCTTAGTCAATGAGCATATGTCGGGAGAACTTGTAAATGGTCCTTATTACCTTCTAAATTAATCTTGACAGCAAAAGTTGTCTTGATATTCCCTAATGATGGAGGATTTCCGATTAGATTATTGGTCCTAACTGAACGTGAGAGGTACAGGGTCATTAGTCTGATAGCGATTTGGATTGGATTATAGAAAATTGGCTTATGAGTTGGATTGGATATAATCTTTGGAATAGGTTTATCGATGAGCTGTGCGTCGCTCTCAATCGGGATGTTGGGTTTATGGTATTGAAAGGGGAAACAATGGTAAAATTAGTTATTCTATTTAGAATTTGTTTTTAATGTTTGCTAAAAAACTATTTGGAAAGGAAGGTAAACTACTACTACTACTACTGAGAGAGAGAGAGAGAGAGAGAGAGAGAGAGAGAGAGAGAGAGAGTTATTGGGTCCTTTAACTGGCCAGACATTACTACGTTGGATCCTTCTCTCTGGTTACGGCTCATTTTGTCTTTGCCTACACATACACAGCATATTTTGGCCTATTCTTTCTACATTCTCCTCTGTCCTCATACATCTGACAACACTGAGATTACCAAATGAATCTTCTTTGCTCAAGGGGTTAACTGCTGCACTTTAATTGTTCAGTGGCTTCTTTCTTCTTGGTAAGGGTAGAAGAGAATCTTTAGCTATGGTAAGCAGCTCTTCTAGGTGGACACTCCAAAATCAAACCATTGTTCTCTAGTTTTGAGTAGTGCCTTAGCCTCTGTAGCATGATCTTCACTGTCTTGGATTGGAGTTTTTTGCTTAAGGGTACACTTGGGCACGCAGTTCTATTTTATTTCTCTTCCCCGTGTTTTTTTTATAGTTTATATATGAAAGATCTAATTGAATATTGTTATTACTGTTCTTAGCATATTTTATTTTGATTGTTAATTCTCTTGTAGTTTATGGATTTCCTTGTTTCCTTTCCTTACTGGGCTATTTTTCCCTGTTGGAGCTCTTGGGTTTATAGCATCTTGCTTATCCAACAAGGATTATAGCTTAGCTTGTAATAATAATAATAATAATAATAATAATAATAATAATAATAATAATAATAATAATAATAATAATAATAATTTGGTAAGTATCTTGAAAAGAAATTTCAAATTGCTCCCTTTTCAGTGCTTCCAAAACGTTTTGGTTTAATTTAAAGGTTTTTAGAGTTTTTGTGAAGGGAACTTTGGGCTACCTTATAGGTACCCAACAACCAGGCTGCCAATGGGAAAATGTGCGGAAGTCGTCTTACATTTAAGGAAACAGGACAGAAAAATACTGTAATATAGATAAGATCCTTGAATATGAAAGTATTATTAAATACCCAGAAGTCGCTTCATCTTCAGAAACGGGAATCTTTTGTACACTTATTTAGTTCATATTTACCTTTGGAAAGATGATCTACTTCCAACTTTTTAACTCTACCTGTTTCTCTCGATGGTTCGATCTTAACCTCAGAAAAACTGAAAGTTATGAATCCAAAGCCTAACTAGAGGGGCACTCAGTAGAGTGCAGACCTCAGCGGCGGCAGTTTATTTCTCGACCTTTTGCTTGACCTTGACATGTATTAATTTCGTAGATTTTAATACACTCATATATGATCCAAGTTTGAATTCTCTGTGACAACAATCTCTAAAATTATGGCTGATAACGTGAATTGAACATTTTGGTTAACCCTGACCTTGACCATTGACTTTGACCTTCCTAAATTTATTAATTTCCAGATTTCCACATAACAGTTACTCCCTGCAAGTTTCATTACTCTACGATTAAAATTGTGGCCAGGAAGATGTTCACAAACAAACAAACACAAACAGGGGCGTAAACATAACCTCCTTATAACCTCGCTGGCGAAGGTAATAAAGTAATCTAACTACTTGGCATCAGGAGGTACCTGTTAATGGTTGAATTTACGTTTCAATATATTAAAATACTTTATTTTTGTGCTGAACGTAAAGCTTCGATCATTGGTTAACGTGGCTTAATCTCTTGTATCTTTTCAAGTTTTTATAGTTTATATATGAAAGATTTATTTTAATGTTATCATTGTTCTTAAACTTCTCTTGTAGTTTTTCCTTATTTTCTTTACGCACTGGGCTATTTTCCCTGCTGGAGCCCTTGGGTTTATAGAATCCTGCTTTTCCAACTAGGGTTGTAGCTTAGCAGTTGATGACAATAATCATGATTCAACTACATAGTGTGTGTGACATTTTCTTTTCATGAATAAACCTAATAGTCAAGAGAAATTGGTAAATACATCATCAGAAAATGTAATGTTTTATTTTTTCTAGTTGGAACTCATGAGGATTTAAATTTGAATTTAGTTCACAGAATAAATTAGGGGTTAGTTTTAAAATATATAATTATAAACTAAATTGAAGTTCAAGGGAAAAACCATATTAAATTGAAATGAAGTTTACGGAAATTGAAATTTATGATCAATCCTTTGATTTGAATTGCATTATAAGACCATTATTATAATGTCCCATTAATGTGTTATAATAATAATGATTATTATTATTATTATTATTATTATTATTATTATTATTATTATTATCATCATTATTATTACTGGAAAGTTTAAAATGAACATCCACGGCATAGCTGAAAGAAAATTAATATAAAGAAAAACTAATATTTTATATGAAGTTTTTAGTTTCTATCTCTCTCTCTCTCTCTCTCTCTCTCTCTCTCTCTCTCTCTCTCAATAAGGATGTCCTGGATCACTATTAAATCTGTACCATGTTTTCCTTTCATTTTAAAACCACGAAATCCTGTCATAGCAAGTTTAGGAAATGGAACATATTATTGTTTGTTTTTGGTTTTTGTTGCTGTTGTTATTATTAAAGAGCATTGTGACTGCAATTCCTAACCCTAGGTTACACTTAAAATCTAAATGTAGGACTCATTGTTACGCACAATTATTATTATTATTATTATTATTATTATTATTATTATTATTATTATTATTATTATTAACCTTTTTGTTTTGAGATCTTGACTTTTATTCAGCTTTTAACTTTACTGTATACTTGCTCCACTCTTTTCAGAACTATGAACCCACGTTACTCCAGAATATCTATGTTAAAACATTAATAAACTTCTAATAGGCCTTTAAATCTGCCCTTTTTCGATATAGGAAATACATGATTTTTCAGTATTCCATCTCATACTCCAAAAAAAAAAAAAGAATATTTCAGTTAACAAAACGGTAGAAAACTTATTATCCAGATCCAAAACACTTTTTGTTTTATAAATGGATTAATATAACGAGATTTTTTTTTTTATTTACAATTCCATGCGAAAAAATGTAAATGCATTTTAATTTTTTTCAGTGTTGTTTTCAAAGCATAGAGTGGCATAGTAAACCATTCTGGAACTATTAACGTTTTATCGAGTACCGGTAAAATTATAAATTTTTTCTTCTGAACTCGTTATGTTGAATATGGTTTGCATATTGCATTGTGAAAATCTAAGTCATTTAACTTTTAGACAATGAATCTGCATAAATAATTTTAGTTTGCAACAGGTGTTGTGTTCTATTAATTTGATTTGTTTTACTATTTTTTTCCTGTTGAAAGTCTACATAAGTTTTTTTTTTTTTTTATTATTATTAAAAAAATTGTTGGTGCTCCATTGGTTTTCACGTCATATATATGTCTATAATCTCCTCAAATGGCTAAAAACATGGAAATATCGAAATTATCCATTAGAAAGCTAAAAACCTCTTTATATATTCTCGGAAAATATTTGAAATTTAAAATAACATATATAATTCATGGTCAATTAATATTTTGTCTCTTACATTCTCTGAAAATTATTGAAAATTAAATGCAAATATCACTTCATTGTCACTGATGTATTGTCTTTAACATTTCCATATACCTGACAGACACTTGACATAAAAAAAAAAAAAAACCTTGACACAGGCGCTAATATTGTTATGGAAATCATTACATAATGATGTGTGAAATGTGAAAATACATTTTTAAACCCAGTTTAGGATCGAACTCAGAATTTGCCTGGTTGGTAACTCACCTGTCATGGGCTTGTATTCAGCGCTAATTCATGATTATTATGAGTTTAGTAGTTGTTGTATAGTAATTGACAAAACGGTTATTGACAATTATGTATTCTGAACTGTTTGCATCAACTATAAGAATGCATTATGAAAAGTTAGCAATTAAAGAATGATAATGTTGTTCTTCCACCTCAAGGTTTGATTGACTTAAGTATTTCTTTATATTTTTGTTGACTTTCCTGTGTCCTTTACCTATAGCATCTTAGAACTACATTTCTGAGGTTTATGACAAGAAAATAATGTTCTTAATCTCAGGAGACTACTTAAATGTTGGTATGTTCTCTCTCTCTCTCTCTCTCTCTCTCTCTCTCTCTCTCCCAAGAATTTTCTCAGGAGATTACTTGACTATTGCTCTCTCTCTCTCTCTCTCTCTCTCTCTCTCTCTCTCCCAAGAATTTTTTTCAGGAGACTACTTGACTATTGCTCTCTCTCTCTCTCTCTCTCTCTCTCTCTCTCTGTCTCTCTCTCTCTCTGGAAATAATTTCTCTACCAAGAATTTCCTCAGGAGACTCTCTCTCTCTCTCTCTCTCTCTCTCTCTCTCTCTCTCTCTGGAAATAATTTCTCTACCAAGAATTTTCAGCTTAAATTTAGTAAAAGGTCTTAATAGAAGTAGATTGATTTTGCTCATTATCTACGGGGAAAAACACTTCAGGTGGAAGGGACCACTTTTGTAGAACCCTTAACCACTAGAGCCTAAAAGTAATTGGTGTTTTGGAAAACCAAAATAAAACCGAATGTTCCCTAAAAAAAGATTGACAGTAATATTTTTTTGGACTTTTATTTTCCTGTTTTTTCGAAAGCTCATCATTAAAACCATTTTTTTTTACGAATAAAGCCGAGCTTCTTCCAAAAGTTCTGTTCTTTGTTGATGAGTTTGGGAAAGGCTGGATTTATAGATTCTCTCTCTCTCTCTCTCTCTCTCTCTCTCTCTCTCTCTCCCTCCCCTAAGAGTTTGTGCCTGTGACTTGTGAGATTATTTACAATATTCGTAACACATTTCTATACAAATCAAAAGGTAAAATAAATCTACCCGAGAGAGAGAGAGAGAGAGAGAGAGAGAGAGAGAGAGAGAGAATTGATTTCGATATATGTAAAGTAATAAGGAAAGTTGTTGAATAAAATGAAACATTAATCAAACTGATGTATTGTCCCTGAAAAGAGAGAGAGAGAGAGAGAGAGAGAGAGAGAGAGAGAGAGAGAGAGAGCGGGGGAATTTTTATATAATGTGCAGTAAAACAAAAGTTATGGAAAAGATGAAACATTAATCAAACTGGATTTTTATACCAGAAAAGAACGGGTTCAGAGTTTTACATATAACGTCATGCGCGTGCGGAAGAGAGAGAGAGAGAGAGAGAGAGAGAGAGAGAGAGAGAGAGAGAGACTGCCTTGTGCCAAATGTCAAAGTTCACACACACAGCAGGTGACGCCCGAGATAAAGAGCGAATTGGAAAATTTAATCCTCAGCGTTGGGCAGTTTTCCCACATTCCTCTTCCTTGATTTGTCCTTTTCATTTATTGTAATAGCCGGCCATCAAGCATTCACTTGTTCTAAAAGTGTGTTGATATACGACCTGACTCACACACACACATATATATATATATATATATATACATATATATATATATATATATATATATAAACATCAGAATCCTGTTGTCTCGTTTTAAATTTTCTTTTTATCTCCGTCCTTTCTTGGATTGACTTATATCCACTTTCAAACAATAATAAGAAAAGTAGCGTTTTTAGTCTACTGTAGGACACAGACGTCAGAGAAATCCTTTACGATGTCTGAGGTTTGGCCAGTTTTCATCACCACGCTGGTCAATGCAGATTGATGATGGTAGGGGACTTGAGTCTGATGGCTCATAGCAAAGCAACCTAGTATGTGGCCTTGGCTACTACAGATCTGCTAATCTTTGCGATATACAAACCCTTTCATCACATTGGGTATTCCTTTTGAGAAAGGGCTGTCTCCCCTATTTGATAAAGAGAACGTGTCTATCTATCTATATATATATATATATCTATCTTTCTATCTATCTATCTATCTATATATATATATATATATATGTTATATATTTCTTTTCGGTCATTCAGCTTTCACAGCCCTCGCGTAGTCGTGAGAGGGTGTAGTCAAATCATGGTAAGAGATATGCTTAGCTGACATTTTTGATGGTTTGCGTACGCTAGTGTTATATATATATATATATATATAATGTATATAATGTATATATTTATATACAGTATATATAATGTATATAATGTATATATATTTATATATATAATGTATATATATATATATATATATATATACAGTATATATGTATATATACATACACATACATACACACTATAGTATTGTGTATGTAAGTGTGTGTATTTGTGTTTATGCATGCACCCAGGTATACTGTAAATATAAAGCAAGAGCTCATGATAATTTTTGAGGTTATCAGTGTATATTTATTTTTCATTCGGATGATGAAAAATCATAGTAATCGTTACTATTTTTTTTCTCC
>NC_090729.1:121973587-121978587 GCF_036898095.1 Palaemon carinicauda
ATATATATATATATATATAATATATATATATATATATATATATATATATGTATGTATATGTGTGTATAGTATCTATACATCCATGTGTATATACGCACACACACACATATATATATTATATATATATATATATATATATATATATATATATATATATGTATATATATATATATATATATATATATATATATATATATATATATATATATATATATATACATACATATACATATATATATCGACGTCATATATTTGTTGTCGTGTTCGCATACTTGTATAGCTAATTTGATTAGATTTAACTTTATGATGACAATGAGTATCTAAAGCGTTATTGACTTTGTCTCAAGATCAAAGCTCAGCAGATGGGGGAAAACCCCCCTCCCCCCCCCCCCCCCCGAAACCCTAGCCAACCTCCATGAGGTTCCATTTCCCAAAAACCTACTTTCCCATCTTTCCCAAAATCTTATCACTTGTTGCTCGTATCGAGATCTACTTTTACTGGAATGTTCGTAAAACTCCACCTCGATTTTTGCTTACAAGTAGAGAACAACACCTACTGAAGACTTTAGTATTTTTTGCTTAGGTAATTTTTTTTTTCGACCACTTTTTTATTTATGTTATGTGCATTCAAGTTTAAATTTCAGTTTCCCAGATTTATTTGGTAAATATTTTTAATTTACTGACATATTCTTTACACCGACTTGCTTTTATTTTGTAATAATTTTTAGTTTACTGACATATTCTTTACACCGACTTGCTTTTATTTTGTAATAATTTTTAGTTTACTGACATATTCTTTACACCGACTTGCTTGTATTTTGTAATAATTTTTAATTCATTGACATATTCTTTACACCGACTTCATTGTATATGGTAATCATTTTTAATTTACTGACATATTCTTTACACCGACTTGTTTGTGTTTGGTAATCATTTTTGATTTACTGACATATTCTTTACAGCGACATTTTTACAATTACTAATATATATATATATATATATATATATATATATATATATATATATATATATATATATATATATATATATATTTTTTTTTTTAATTTTTTTTTTTGGGGGGGTGGTTAGTGTCTCACTTCAAACATTTTCTCCCTTGATTATTTTGAATATCGTTTCTTCATATTAATCTTGAACAACTTAGAAGTATGAATATCTCTCGCTTGGAATTACACGATCTCACTGACCAAGTATTTGCGATAGTATAGTTGGTCATACCGCGTTATCCAATAATGGCCAGAGTATCCTGACGCTTTGTGGGCTGTCAGCAGACGCTGCGCTTAAACAACAATTCGCTGACAGCTGCAATATTGGCACAGAAGGCTTGCGTTGATTGAAGTTACTGGCACTTGCCAAGTGCAACTCTTACATTGTAAATACGATCCTTGGAGCTGTGTTCATGTTTATCTCTGATATTTTAGTCATGTTATATAACACTGATTAAAAAGCGTAATTTTAATCGGAAATGCTCAGTAAAAAATACTCTTATCAGCTGTATTTCTGTAAAATACAGGTGGCCGTAATTTTACCATGCTGTGTTATGACATTTCACGTGTTAGTGACCGTAATATCACTCCTTTACGTCAATATATCCGTTTTTAAAACGGTAAAAAAAATATGGAATAAATGTTGCCAAGCATTTACCGTTTCGTAATGCAAATTTTTAACAGTTTACTGACAGACTAAGTAACCACGGGTGAAACATCAGTCAAAAAAAAAAAAAAAAAAAAAAAAAAAAGATTGAAAGAAGAACGTTGTAAAGAAATAAAACTGGTTTGAATTGAATAAAAAGAAAAGAAAATATGAATTGCCTCCTGGAATAATGAAGATTATAGGACTGTTTAAGCAGAAGATTTGAGAAGATTTCATGCAAGGGAATTAGAAAGCAATTAGATGAATAAAAACAAAAATTAGAACGCGTCCTGTCGAACTTGTTATACTGCCATAAATACGTTAGCAATGGTCTGTTGGAGGAGATACGATTCACCCATTGAGGCAGTCGCCAAAAGTAATACAAAAACTACAAATAGAATACAGAGATTAGTTACCTTATGTCTCGTATTATCTAGATTAGATTATGCAAACTGAAAAAGTGATAAGACGTGTGCGAAGTTGCACAATCATTACAACACTTGCAAATAAAGGTGTTGTTTATTGCCATATCAAATGTTTTTAAAGTATGTTATTTTAATTGTTCATTACTTCTTATATCGTTTATTTATTTCCTTATTTCTTTTCCTCACTGGGCTATTTTTCCCTGTTGGAGCCCTTGGGCTTATAGCATCTTGCTTTTCCAACTAGGGTTGTAGCTTAGGTAGTAATAATAATAATAATAATAATAATAATAATAACAGAGAATCGAGTTGAAGGCAACTGAGGTTATTCAAGGAGACAACGAGCTTATATACAGATAGCTGAGAGCAAGAATAACACAACATTCAAACAGTACAATACATGAAATAGCAAGCTTAAGCATGTATATTATAAGTGCGCGGAGATAGAGATATGAAAATAATGCAATACCGTTACAGTATACGGAAGTGTATGAAACACGTTCGATACAGACGGATTGCTTTTGAATCGGATATATCAAGATGGAAAATAATTCCAAATTATTATATTAATATTTTAAACTAATTGCCAATATGAATAGGAAATTTGAGGTACAAAGAAAAAATAAGCCTTTTATAGGTAGAGAACGCTTGGTCTGACCTGACTTAATCTATTGGTGTAATTATCTCCGAAACCACTGGAACCAATTTGAACGGCCATAATTATCACTCTTGCATACCGTTGCTGTAACACGAAAATATGCATCTGTTGTAGTTGAATTCTTATTTAATGCCTATATTTGTCAGTTAATTGCATCGTTTTTATTTTTACAAATCCTTCACCCAATATTGTATAAAGAAATCAAAAGTAGATGAAAATAAATTTTAAAAGTAAATGGGTTATACGTCGTAGTAACAATGAAATTTGTGTGTAGTGTTTTGATAAGTATAGAATTAAATGCCAAGCTAATATAGGTTTCATTTTGAGATAACTTTATTATTTATAGCGTCTAATTGCCAGACAGCTTGGTCATTTGTCTGTGTTTTTATTTTGATATTGAAGGATATATTTTAATTTGAATTTTCTCATTTATCACCATCAATGCGTTTTTTGATGCATTTGTTGTGTTGAAATTCAGATAGCAAGTTTTATGATTATGGTTTAACATTCTTATCAGATGCAATGTCTTATCAGTTGCACGTGATAGCGGAACGTTTATTTGAGAATACCGGTATTATGTAAAAGTAGTTTTAATCCATTGCAAGAAACTACGAGGGAAAGTGTTGATGTTAATTACAGTTCCATAAAATTATCCATTGTTATTTTAAATATGGGGAATTATGCAGACACATTATATTAAAACGTTAAATAAAAAGTAGTTATCTTTGTAGACATGTTTGGGTCAATAATTTGGCACAAGGAAGTTCATGTGTAAAGGATGATACCCAGTTAGCAAATAGGAAGTTTTAAAGGAATACGCTGTACCATTTGTTTAACTTGTCGAGCAATTTATAATATATTTTCGTGTTGTTATTGTGCCTTTGCTTGAGTGCAAGCAGAGTGTAAATGTTCAGCTTTAAGGAAGTGTTCTTGGCGCATTTTCTCTAGACTCCCATGCTATTGGGCCAATGATTATTCTCTGTGTGCGCCTGCTCTCCAGTATTGATATTTGATTGGCTGAGCCCCTCAGCTCTCTGTGATTTCTCCCTCCCCCCGTCCCATTTCTCTTACCTTACCCCCCCCCCCCTCCCCCTTCTCATCTCACTCTCGCATACCTTACTTCATCCCTAACCCCACTACCCTTTTCCGTCGCACCATCTACCTATATATATCCCTCCCCTACCCCATGTTGTCAACATTCCACCCTCCCCCCCTCCCCTCTCCGTCCTAGCCATCTGCCTTGACTTAATAGAGGTGGTTTGTTAATTTCTTGTAAATGCCCCCTGGGCCTTCGTACACCTGTTCCCAAGAATGGGATGTATAATTGACTGAGAGAAAGCGCGGATGGCGTTCGTTGCAACCTGTCATATGCAGGGGTGTCCTTTCTTGTTCGTCTGCATGTTGCATTCTTGTCAGCTTGCCTGTTTTTATATTGGATTGCAATCTTCTCTTGCAGGGATTACCTGGTCTTGGCGAAGGGAGGATTTCCGGCAGGAGGCTCAAAGGCACTTCGTAGACGATATTTTTTTTCGTCCGAAAGAAAAACTTTTGAGTTTTTGTGGAAAGGGATAACATTATGCGTTGTATCTTCATTTGGTATAATTTAGTCTGTAAATTATAATATATATATATATATATATATATATATATATATATATATATATATATATATATATATATATATATATTTACTCTCAGTAATATAGATATTTACAAACATCATATTAGGCCGAATAGAAAAACAGCCAGCCTTTAATCAACCAAGAGAGCAGGCAGGCATTAGAAGTGGTTATCCAACAACTGACTATATCCATGTAATTAACCATCTAATGAAAAAAATCAACTCATTATGACCAACCACTATGTATGGCATTTATGGATTATGAAAAACTTTTGATTCTTTCAAAATTGTAGTAGTAATGAAAGATCATCATAGACAAGACAATAGATCCTAAAAGTACATCATCATCTCCTATGCCTATTGAAAGTTTTAACCTTCATAATTTTATTAGACTGTTTTTAAATGACTTGTGGCCTTAAATGATGGTCAGGTTTAAGATATTTGGACTAAAACTAATACATATTCTCCCTCAGTTATTAGTCATCTGCTATAATTCCATTCCCGCTTTTTTCTTTTTCAGTTTGCTGTCTAACATTTTTCTCTCTCTCTCTCTCTCTCTCTCTCTCTCTCTCTCTCTCTCTCTCTCTCTCTCTCTCTCTCTCTCTCTCTCTCTCTCTCTCTCTCTCTATATATATATATATATATGTGT
>NC_090729.1:121983587-121988587 GCF_036898095.1 Palaemon carinicauda
GGCCTCGAAGTTACCCCAAGTAAGAAGTTAGTCTTATATATATATATATATATATATATGTATGTGTATATATATATATATATATATAGAGAGAGAGAGAGAGAGAGAGAGAGAGAGAGAGAGAGAGAGAGAGAGAGAGATAGGATTTTCTAACAAGTAAGAAAAATAATTGGACATGGGCAAGACATATAATGAGATTGACAGAAAATAGATGGTCATTAAGAATAACAGAATGGGTCCATAGAGATTGTAAAAGAAGCCTGGGAAGGATGAGAAGACAATGGATTAACGAACTAAGATAGTTTGCGGGTGTGGACTGACGTAGAAAAAACTATAAAGAGACGCGAGTGGCAGAACATGTTTGAGGCCTTTGTTCTACAAGCACGGCTGACGATGATGATTATTATTTAAGAAATTGGGCAAATGGTAAGTACTGAATGAATAATTTCAAATGTAGGTCACACTGTTTTGGAAATAGGCCTAATTCCTTAGAACAAAAGCTACTTACAACTCCTAGAGCTATGGAAAGAATAAGGATGGGATAACACTAAGAGACAGAAAAAGAGCAGAATGGATACGAGAAGAAACAAAATTACAGGATATTTTAACAGCATGAAAGAAAAATAAATGGACATGGGCAGTACATATGATGAGTGACAGATAATAGATGGACATTAAGAACGACAGAATGAGTCCTTAGAGATTGCCAACGAAGTAGGAGAAGGATGAGAAGACGATGAATTGCGAAATAAGAAAGTTTGCGGATGTGAATTGTTGCAGAAAGACGATACACTGATGCTAGTGGAAGGGCATGTCTGAGGCCTTTGTTATGCAGTGGACTAATAACGGATGATAATAATGATTATTATTTAAGAAATTGGACAGTTCATAAGTATTGAATGAATAATTTAAAATGTAGGCCACCCTTTCACCAATTAACTGTCCGTTCCCTCTATTAAAGCGTGGTTCCAGAAAATAAAAAACGTTTAGTTTTTATGAAATACAAATTGAGAACGTTGTAGCTACCCTTCCCTAGTTATATACTATTCAGAAAAGAATACGTTCCATACTTCACAATTTACTTTCTCACATATTGAAGGATTGAATTATGGCAATTTTAAATTGAGGATAACATCTATATAAATTAGTTAATGTTATTACCTCTGCCAACTGAATTGGTAGGAGATTATGTTTTACCCCCTGTTTGTTTGTTTGTGAACATCTTACTGGCCACAATTTTAATCGTGTATAAATGAAACTTGCAGGGATTAACTGCTATGTAGAAAGCTAGAAATAATTCAATTTGGGAAGGTCAGGGTCAAAGGTCAAGGTTACGGTCAACCAAAATATCTAATCCACGCAATCAGCCATAAGTTTGGACATTGCTGTCACAGAACTTCAGACTTGGTTCATATTTGAGTGCATGAAAATCCACGCCAATTAATACATGTTAAGGTTGAAGGTCAAGGTTGAGTCCAAGGTCAAGGTCAAGCAAATGGTCAAATTCCTTTCATCACCCATACGGCCACAATTTTAATCGTAAAGTAATGAAACTTGCAGGGATTTTAAAATGTTACGTAAAGAGCTGGAAAAGATTAAAAATTTGAATGTCAAATGTCAAGGTCACAGACAAGCAAAACGTTCAAAATCAGTTCAAAGGGTCGAGAAATAAGCTGCCCTGGTGGAGGTCTGCGCTTCTCAGAGTGCTCCTCTAGTTCATGTTGTTCTTGTTACGCCTGCCTTCTTCATACTGTGTTTAGCAAGAAGTTACTTTTTTGTCTCTGTCGTTTGTTCTTTGGTGTCTCCTGCTGTGACTTTTAAAGAAATTTGTCGGTGAAAATTTGCCACGATGGTCAACACTAAGAACTCTATTAAAAGGATTTAATTTTTTCACCTTTGGGCAGTTACTTAATTTTGTATCACCCTTGGGAATAGTTTCTCTTTAGATCCTATTGTATCCTATACCTTGAAATCATCTGAGTTGCTAAATATTTTTTCCAAAGTAGAAATATATAGATTTGGAGAAATTTTTCTATAAAATATTTGGTCAGTTGATAAGATTGGAATGATATTAATTCGTTTCCTGATTATAAAAACGTATGAGGTTAATTCGTTTCTTGACTATAAAAATGTATGAGATTAATTCGTTTCCTGATTATAAAAAACGTATGAGATTAATTCGTTTCCTGATTATAAAAACGTATGAGATTAATTCGTTTCCTGACTATAAAAACGTATGAGATTAATTCGTTTCCTGATTATAGAAACGTATGAGGTTAATTCGTTTCTTGACTATAAAAATGTATGAGATTAATTCGTTTCCTGATTATAAAAACGTATGAGATTAATTCGTTTCTTGACTATAAAAACGTATGAGATTAATTCGTTTCCTGATTACAAAAACGTAAAACATAAACCAAAATATTAGGCGATATTAGTAGTTGTTCAGTTTAGATTTAGTATTTCACATCATCCGGATTCAGATAGCAATATATCATTCCACAAAATAATGCACAGGTTGCCCAAATGGAAAATGTCTCTGACATTTAATGTTGTAACTCTTATTTATGTCTTACGTGCCTAGAGTGTGAATTTGTATTTGATGATTCATTACGTAAAAAAATGTCTCATAGATGAACTGGTCTCATTGTACTGAAATGATGTCAAATATTGATGTGGTTTAGCCTACTTATGTCGGATGCATATTTTTTTGTCTCCTACATCCTTTGTACCTTTATCATTTTTTTTTTCTTTTTTGAATTTGTTTTGTATTGCCAAGCTCGTTGAATCAAATTGAAATCGGTTTCATTAATGGAGAAAGACAATGGAGCACAAGGGAGGTATTGTCCAATTAATTTTAAAGGTAATTAATGTGAAAAATTACTCTTGAAAATATGTTGCTTAGTAGAATGGTAAATGTAAAAATGTTTAAGTAAAAGCCGAATGTGAACTAGTGCCATAGCCTCTGTACCATGGTCTTCCACTGACTTGTGTTAGAGTTCTCTTGCTTGAGGGTACACGCGGGCACACTGTTCTTTCTAGTTTCTCTTCCTCTTGTGTTGACGTTTTTATAGTTTAAGTAGGAAATATTTATTTCAATATTTTTACTGTTCTTAAAATATTTTATTTTTCCTTGTTTCCTTTCCTCACTGGGATATTTTCCCTGTTGGGGCCCCTGGGCTTATAAGATCCTGCTTTTCCAGCTAGGGTTGTAGCCCAGCATTTAATAACAATAATAATAATAGTTAAATCTAAGACGAAACAAAATGTATAATGTTTATTTACAGCTTATAACATTCACGTTTGGTTACGAATATCCAACTATTACTTTTCAGTGCACTGTTGGGGCTTCTATTGCACCTTCGTACTGAATGGCCTCCTCGCCCCTGTGCTGTTTCATATGACCAACATATCATTAATTAATCAATCAATGGATGCCCCGCCCATTTTCCAAACGAGTATTTATCTGCAAATATACACTAGTAGACGTTGTTATGACTTATTTTGTAATGAGAGTATGGTGTATATTTCATGAAAAGTCATTTTTATCTTTGTATTGCAGGAATTTTTTTTCGTGTTGCATGTAAAATAATCTATCGTAATGTAGGAGTTTATTTTTTTTGAGTAATTTTTATTTTTGTATTGTAAGAAATGTTTTTTCGTATTGCATGAAAAATAATCTATCGTAATGTAAGATTTTTTTTTCTTTTTCAAACCGGCCTTTTTTTCAAGGAAGAAATTTCTTGAATATAAATTACGTATTGATGAACTAGAATATATTTGTTATAACCACGATGCTTCTTATAGTTCGGGGAGATGTTGTTCTCATTAGAGACCGATGATTGATTATGGGACATTGCTCGGGTCATGCAACGTGATTGATGAAAGCCTTGGCATCCAGCTGAGCCATTTGTCAGAAGCTCACGGCCTAAAGGATTAACAGACGGAGTCGATAAAGCTTCGAGATTGATTCGGCTGGCAAATATCGCTAACAAACGGCGCATGCGCGATTGAATTGGCAGGACTGCTTTTACCATATACTGTTATGCAAATCTATTTGAGATCGTTCCGAATGGAAATCAGGTACAATGAGTTCAGTATAAATTTATATACCCTTTATCAATGATTAATATATCATCATCATCATCATCACCATCATCATCATCATCATCAGTCGTTACTAGTCCACTGCAGATCAAAGGCCTCACACGTGCCCTTTCACTCGCGTCTGTTTATGGTCTTGTGCCAATCCCCACCCGCAAACATTCTTATTTCGTCAATCCATCGTTTTCTCTTTCTTCCCCTGCTTCTTTTACGATCGCTAATGACCAATTCTGTTATGGATAATGTCCATATATATATATATATATATATATATATATATATATATATATATATATATATATATATATATATATATATATATATAGGCTTGTTTACGTTTATGTGCGATTTTTTAAAGGGTTCAGAAGCTGCCTTTGTTTAATTTCAGTTTAATCGACTGTTGTAAACAAAGCTCTTGCCGTCTTACATACTAATTGCTGGAGCATTAATCAGTGCCTGATTAAATATGCATTGATTAAAGGTGATTAGACCGAGTCCTTCATTGTGGGATATTATTCAGGCTGGTGCTATGCCTTTAAGGCCTCTCTCTCTCTCTCTCTCTCTCTCTCTCTCTCTCTCTCTCTCTCTCTCTCTCTCTCTCTCTCTCTCTCTCTCTCTCATCGGAAGATGGAAGCGCGTGTTTATTACTAATAATATAGAAATAGCTGTTTCCAGCAGCCAGCAAAGTAAAGGTTTCGATAAAGCTTATTAAGGGAAATTTCAAATTTTAGAATCGTTCATATAATGTCTGTCTCTGACCTAGTAAAGTCTTTTTATAATTTGTGTTATATCATTAATGGATATATCTATACTCGATAACCCTAAGATTTGGTATCTAGTATATGTTACCCTTATCAAGCATTTGGATACAGATGGTACATGTAATTATTAATTGG
>NC_090729.1:121993587-121998587 GCF_036898095.1 Palaemon carinicauda
AGCCCAATGGTTCCAACAAGGAAAATAAAACCTTTAAACACCAATTTTTAACAGTATTTTATGAAACACTGATTTTCCTGATTGTAATTATCAAAGAGAATCCGTCTTTTACCACTGATTCCATTTTCCAGTTTAGTGAGTGCCACATAAAATTTTTCTAGTGTTTGATCACATTAACTTTCTCTGTCTGATCTCAAGTGTCCAAGAAATTCCTCTAGGTAACAACTAGTATTTAAAGCTCCACACGACGTCTCCGCTATCGTGTAAGGGCAAGGATGTTTATCTTACTCTCCAAGGGCCTGCAGGATCATTGAAGGTCGATAGAAGCCGAGGGTGGGATGAACACGTCATATCTCCAGACCATCTTTTTTCCCCGTTTCTATTTATAGTAGGGCAAGTTTCTGAATATATTGTAAACATTCCTCTTGCCAAGTTTTGCAGTGCGGCTGGTTTGCAAGCAGTCGCTATATCGTGTGCCGTGGATAAAGAACCCTCGGTATATAAATATTTATGGTTGGGACTGTGGTAACCGCCCTCACTCTAGATATTATTCTGCAGTGGCCTTATGGCGGTACCTGGAATTTCTTCCTTCTACAGGGAAAAATATCGCCGGGAAAGTTTGTATCTTGAATTTTATGAGAGAGAGAGAGAGAGAGAGAGAGAGGGGGGGGGGCAGGCCTAGGAAAGGGTGTAAGGTGAACGATTTGTATTGGAAAAGTTTGCCGATATTTTCAGTTAGTTTATAGTACATAATGATGGAGTAATTTTTGAATAAATATATACTGTAAATTATTTTTAATCCAACTGTTACTGGTAGTTACAGTTTATGTTATTTTACTTATGATGAATAAGCAAGTTACGGTTATGTACGCGGGTGAGGCAACACGGATATTGTGTCCCACATTTTGATTTATAAACTGAAGGAAAGAAAAAAGAAAAAGAAAGAAATAAAAATAAAGAAAGAAAGAAAGTCCCTCTCTATCATATCCGCGAGGGGACCTAAGAAGTTACCTTGTTAGGTAGCAAAAGCAAATAGGAGTTGGAGGAGAAATCCGGAGAGGGACGAGAATAATAAGTGTTACTTATATATGTAAGAGAAATACAGTTTCTCAAACGTAAGAGAAATACAGTTTCTCAAACGTAAGAGAAATACAGTTTCTCAAACGTATGAGAAATACAGTTTCTCAAACGAAAGAGAAATACAGTTTCTCAAATGTAAGAGAAATAGTTTCTCAAATGTAAGAGAAATACAGTTTCTCCAACGTAAGAGAAATAGTTTCTCAAACGTAAGAGAAATACAGTTTCTCAAATGTAAGAGAAATACAGTTTCTCAAACGTAAGAGAAATAGTTTTTCAAAGGAAAATTGGCCTGTTTTTTATTAAACGAACATTTAAAAAAAAATAGGTTGTAGAAAGATGGTAAAATAGGTAAAGAACTAAGTCTGTAGAATGCTTACTAATATCCGTGTAAGAAAAAAAATTAAATAATGGAATCAAGCCTTATAAAGAAGATAGTTAGAATAACAGATTTGGAAAATAGAAATTTTACTAAAGTTAAAAGAATAGAGTCAATAGCTAACAGACTGGAAACTGGCCTATTTAGTTAAAAGTGGAAATCCTCTGTGTCCTAAAAGACGACTGGATAGGCTTAGAACCATGATTTGGAAAAGGCGACAAATCCATTTATCTCTCCTTTCATCAGAAACCAATTTTTCCCCTTTTATATCAAAATCATTTTTCAAAATATTTATACATACTTGCTCTTGCCTGGTTTATTGCTGTGAGTGTACCTCATTTAGTGCACTGTAAGCATTACTAAAGAGTTAGTAGCATCCTTTCGACCCCTAGCTGCATCTACTCTTCGGCGATCTACTTTTTATCCATTCCCGCTCCCTTTCGTCCATATAGGTGGTCAATTTCTTTTATCTTTTACGTCATATTACAACAGTAGGGATTTTTTCCAGTTTAAAAATTAAAGGCCGCTCATGAATGTCAGGGACAAGGGATAGTATCATTTCTCTATCAAACAGGACAGTGCCCTTGAGAGTGACCATATATACATATGATCAACGCTCATTTCCCTTCTCCACCCAAGCTAGGACCAAGGAAGGCCAGGCAATGGCTGCTGATAACTCAACAGATAGCCGTATAGGCTGACCGAAACCCCCCATCCTTAGCTCACAAGATTGGTGAGGTTGTATAGACCAAAGGAACTAACGAGTTTGAGCGGGACTCTAACCCTGACGATCACCAGGAGAGGCCGTTACCAACTGGCCACCACAAGTTCACGTAGGCATTGAATGGTCTCCCCTGCCCCTGCTCCATCCCTTATGAGCAAACTTCAAAAAGTAGAAGCAATGATGAGGATAAACTAAACTTGCATTTAAATGTAAACAGTTTCCTTTGTAACTCCTAGCAAATAAACTTCAGATACCAGGCTTTGGAAAATACGTAGAACAGAAGCTGTGGGAGAGAAGAAGGTTTTGAAGTTTTACTTGTAATGTCACTTTGCTGTGGATTAAGGTGACTTAAATTAAGTATTTGAAATGATGATGTACTTTGATTTAATTTTCATCACAAATGTAGAGATCGCAGGTATAAGACTAGGTCAAGGAATATATATGATAGTGTGATAGGATATTGTTTATTTTTTATAGAAGAAATAGTTTATAGGTAAGAATTTATAGAGTTAAAAAATGGATAACTCAACATAAGGTATAAGGAAGTGGTGGCAAGAAATTCCTCTCAATAAAACGCAAAATTAACCTTATTAGGTCAACTTACTGGGAGGTTTTTCACTTGGCAGCAGTTATTATTATTATTATTATTATTATTATTATTATTATTATTATTATTATTATTATTATTACTCGCTAAGCTACAACCCTAATACACAGACCTCTTTAAATTTTTATCAAACAATTTTGGTCGTGTGTTGCCCTGTCTTTGTGATACTGAGTCCAATATGTTGTACTAAAAAATTACAGGACAAATGTGATCTTTTTTGTCACTAAATTCCTGAAAGAAGTCCAAATTAAGAATTGTTATGAAGTTTTAAGAGGTAAGGAAAATAACGTAAGCTGGCATCGAAGAAATTTTATGCTTTCTTCCACATCGAGATGAAGTATGTTTTTATTCAGTATCAGATTTAAGAGCGTTTAAAGGTCGTTCGTGAGAGGCAGAAGATGTCGCATACTATCTTAGATATTGTACTGAAACAGACATGATTAGTGCCCATGCTAGTACCAGGGAGGACTAGGCATGGCTGCTGATATCTCAGTAGGTAACCAGTAGGTAGATTTATGGGACACTTCATGCCCCCCCCCCCCCCCCTAGCTTACAGGGACACCAGGGTTGTGATCAGTAATGAAAATCATCGAACCATCTGACGTATCGACTAAGCTACCATATGTAAATTTAGCGAAATACTTGTATTGACAATTTTTACCTCCGCAACGAAGTTGGAAGGAGGTTATGTTTTACCTCCTGTTTGTGCTTGTTTGATTGTGTGTGTGTGTGTGTGTGTGTGTGTGTGTGTGTGTTTGTGAACAGCTTCCTGGCCGCAATTTTTTAATCGTAGAGTAATTAAACTTGTTGGGACTAACTTTTGTAAAAATCTGGAAATAATTAAATTTTTGGAAGGTCAAGGTCAAAGGTCACGGTCTACCATAATGTCCAATTCACGCAATCACCCATAACTTGTGGACATTGTTGTCACAGAGATTTCAGACTTGGTTCATGTGTAAGTGTATGAAATTCCACACCAGTTGATATATGTTCAGGTCCGAGGTCAAGGTCGAGCAAAAGGTCGAGAAATAAGCTGCTGCGGCGGAGGTCTGCGCCTTACTGAGTGCCCCTCTAGTTTTATATTTGTAGGTTATAGATTCCTTTAATACCTCCTTTTGTCACGTTAATTATTTAAAATGTACTGCATGTGTGTCCTTTAAAACGAATTCGAAAACTGAATAAAGGTAAACTTTACCTTCTTTTGCGTTCAAATGAAAATTTTTACGTTTTTTCAATATTTTCTTTATATGTGTAGGTTACAAATTCTACTAGTACCTCCTTGTGGCACGTGAATTGTTTTAGATTTACTGAATGGCCTTCAAAACGAATTCGAAAACTAAATACAGGTAAATTGTACCTTCTTTTGCGTTCAAATAAAATTGTTTACATTTTTTTCAATATTTTATTTTTTTATATGTGTAAGTTACAGATTCCACTATTACCTCCTTGTGGCACGTGAATTGTTTTAGATTTACTGAATGGCCTTCAAAACGAATTCGAAAACTAAATACAGGTAAATTATACATTCTTTTGCGTTCAAATAAATTTTTTTTACATTTTTTCAATATTTTATTTTTTTATATGTGTAGGTTACAGATTCCTTTAATACCTCCTCGTGGCACGTAAATTATTTCAATTTTACTGAATTTGTGTCCTTGAAAATGAATTCGAAAACCAAATAAAGGTAAGTTATACCTTCCTCTATTTACATTTTATTATTTCAACGTAATTTATATCACCTGCACGCGAAAAAAAGAAAAAAAAGATAAAAAATTAAAAAAAAATCAATCACAGTTTTCCCCATTTCCAACAGGTGCGTTCTCGGTACGCCATCTGTTGCCAGTTATCGAGTCCCATTGTCATTTGTGCAATTTTCTTCAGCCGCCCTGAAGAACGCTGACCAACCCTCTATTGTATAGTCACAAAGGGCTTCTGGTGATTCCAAATAGCAGATTGGTTGGAGTCAAGAGTTCCTTCTGATGACATTTGTTGTTTGTCTTAATCTTACTAGTTATTTGTTTGTCTATATTCTTTTGTTATTACACGCACACACTCATGAAATATGTGTATACTTGCCTAAAGCTTTGCTAGAAATTGGTCAGTGATATATTGCTTAATTGGTACGTAAAATATATTTTTTTAATTATTGCTTAATTGGTACGTAAAATATATTTTTTTAATTATTGCTTAATTGGTACGTAAAATATATTTTT
>NC_090729.1:122003587-122008587 GCF_036898095.1 Palaemon carinicauda
ACTAATATAAAAACTCTATTGGAAGTTTGAAATCTGGATTGGTAACATATTAAAAATGATTATTTACTGAATCGTCTTTGAAATTTCATAAATAAAACGAAGAACGTAACTTTTTGGTTTCGATTCCAGAGAAGTATGATTTTACAAATTTGCATTTTTTAATTATCACGTTGATTTACAATTTAAAGGTTTAAAGGTCGCTCATGAATGGCAGAGGCAAGGGATAATGACATTGTCCTAGCAAGCAGGACAATGCCCTAGAGACTGACTATGGATACATATGATCAGCGCCCAAGCCCCTCTCCACCCAAGCTAAGACTAAGGAGATCAGGCAATGGCTGCTGATGACTCAGAAGATAGACCTTTAGGTTCCCTCAGACCTCCCCATTCTTAACTCACAAGGATGTTGAGGTTGCAGCGACCAAAGAAGCTAACGAGTTTGCGCGAGACTCGAATCCCAGTCTGCCGTTCACTAGTCAGAGACGTTACCACGTAGGCCAAAACTGTTAGTCAACTTTGCTATTATTATTTGTTTACATGCAAGTGTAATTGAAGTAATCGAGATAGATTGCTTGTATAATGCAGGGCTATGCATAGAGGGATGTTATTATCATTCTTAGAAATGTTTCGATTTCATTATAATTATACAATCACAAGAAAATTATATTCTATCATTTACAGTTACTTATAAAAGAGTATTTGAAAGGAATGGTGGCAAAGTTATGAATTGCTAGTGCTAATATCAATGCTGATAAGGTATTTGTATTGATAAGATATATTTTTGCCTCTAGTATTATAAAAGGAATATATGTATTTTTATCACTTTGCCTCAAGAATAAATGAAAGGAAGTATATATGTTTGCCTGGCAGCATTCCATTACAATAAATCTGAAATAATGAAGCTAAATCTCCTTTGAGAAATTAATTGCAGTCTTGAAATTAATGCAGAAAAAATAGATCTTCAAAAAGGACTCTATAGATTTAAAAATCCATTCAGGTCACTATTCAAAAAGGTGTTTAATCACCTGCAGCAACAAAGTTACGTTTATCCTCGTTTAAAAAGAATTAATTGTCGGTTTCGGGTGTTGAAAGGGCCTTTGTGGTAGGCGAGATTGTTCCGATCCATTTGCTTTAATGTGGTTCAAGTGATTCGGTTGTGTTACCTTTATTTTATAGATGTGGTAACGTCCCTGACTGGTGAACGCCAGATTGGGGTTCGACTACCGCTCATACTTGTTAGTTCTTTTGGTTGCTGCAACCCCGCCATCCTTGTGAGCTAAGAATGGGGCGTTTGGGGGAGCCTATAGGTCTACCTGCTGAGTCATCAACATTGCCTGGCCTTCCTTGGTTCTAGCTTGGATGGAGAGGGGGCTTGGGCGCTGATCATATGTATACATGGTCAGTCTCTAGGGCATTCTCTTGCTCCATCTATGAGTGGCCTTTAAGCCTTTAAACCTTGATGTTGTGATGGTTTACAACATTTGGTTGTAACGACTAACTGGTGAGGTCACAACATTTGAGGTGTGAATCATTTTCGATGGAATGAGCATCTGGCAGGAATATGTTGTGATGTAAAGCTTAGTTTAATACGCTGACGAAGAACGGACGGGGGAATATTAATAGTTTGTGAGTATAACAGGGTGAATCACACGCCATGTGTGAAGAGGGGTCTTGATGCGGCCTGTAATGACTTTTTATTTATTCTTTTTATATTCCCTAAAACGTGGTCTTTATTTCTTACCTTATTAGGATCCTGAGCTTATTGGCTGTTGTTAACCTCAACGCTTGATTAATCATTGGTTGCTTGCAGACGTAGTTACGCCTTTCATGCTTTTAAAAGTAACATTTATTCTTATTACCATTCATATTGATTTCATTAATCATGAGAGCTGAATCGCAATGTGCATCCATTTGTAGTATGATGCTTAGATAATTGCCAATCATTAATTAATTCAATCATATTTATCCATGTTTAGTATATGGAGGGAAAAGGCCATGTTTAGACTTGGCGTCATCGAAACTGAGTTAGAGGAAGGTTAGAGTTGAATGGTTCAAGTTACGTCTGAACTTCACTTGATCGACCATCTCTTATATCACCGGACTTTTTAAAGTAAGTTTGACATTGGTTTGTAATAAATGAATGTTAATAGTTAAATTGATAGATTTTGATTTTTTACACAGTATTAATTAACATCCACACAAAATAAACAGCAAAATAAGTTTATATTTGTGTAAATATAAACCCATTTACTGAAATTTTAATTTTTTTCCTTACCCTGTGTTTCACACATACTTGTACACTTTAACGGTATTTTATTTTTTATTGTATATCTCGCTCTACACCTCACTGTTAACAGAACCGGTTTAAGCCTGTCTTTTCATGAAACTCTTGTATATAAGCTCGCTGTCTGTTGAAATAAAGTTAGCTGCATTCACGTCTTCTCTCAGTTACAACCTAACTGCTCGCTCGCACACCCCTATGACAATATTTCTTCACCTTATACGCTTCCGAAAGTTTCATAATATAGATTAAGTTGATGGAACCATTTCTCCCTTTTTTATGAATATATTTGAAATACATTATCATAGTTACGCATATAAGCAATTCTCAAAATGCCAGTCATGCAAGATTCATCAGATTTAGGGATAATTTAAGTCGCGTGAATTATTCTTTACATTTGAATTAACTTCCTTTTTAATTAGGAACGTGAAGGTCTGAGGAGTGTTTTACGATGTCAAGTTTCTCATTAACACTGAATATTACGGGAATTCGTTGAGTTCATTTACCTTTACACTTTTCTTATTAGTAGTGTTCTCAACTGTGCTATAATTAAATGAAATGCTTCGGACACGGAGTTTTCGGTTTTACATTGTATTTACACACACACACACACACACACACACACATATATATATATATATATATATATATATATATATATATATATATATGTATATATATGTATATATATTATGTATATATGTACACATATATGTATGTATATATATATATATATACATTTCTCTCTCTCTCTCTCTCTCTCTCTCTCTCTCTCTCTCTCTCTCTCTCTCTCTCTCTCTCTTTATATATATATATATATATTTTATATATATATATATATATGTGTGTGTGTATATGATATATATATATATATATATATATATATATATATATATATATATATATATATATATGATAAATTTTTGCACTTTTAAACGTGTTTTTCATATTTCAAATAAGCCATATATATTAATACATTAAAGTCTGGATTCTCTTAACGAGTCCCTGGCGGAATCACCCAAAGACTATGGTATCAGACCGGTCGGGATTTGAACCCTCGTCCAGGATATCTGTATGCCAGTGACCATACCACTCAGCCACGATGTATATATGTGTGTGTGTATATATGTATCTATATGGTACTTGGCATGTTACTTAACGTTTATAATGAATAAACAATAATCAAGTGTAATTCCATCACTCAACCAATGTAGTCCGGAAAAAGGGTCATGGAGTGATTCAAAACACGCGTCGACACCAAATAATAAATGGATAAATCTAAATACAGTGTCCCTGTTATACTGAGAACTATCTGGACGACAGTTTGCCCGGAGAGATGTAATCTTATTTGGACGCCACTAAGACGTGGTCTATTCATTGTATATATATATATATATATATATATATATATATATATATATATATATATATCTTTATTTATTTATATATTTATATATATTTCCTCCGTAACTAAGAGGAGGTACCTCATGTGTTCTGTAAATACATTGTTGTACGATTTGAAGTCACTGTACATCTGTGTGTATATATATATATGTATGTATGTATTGATATATATATGTGTATGCACTTTTTTGGTGTATATGTAGTGTAATTCTTTTTAATTCATATGTTCAAATATTTCGTTTACCACATTATCACATCTCCATCTTACCGTACTGCATGCTATTTACGTTCGCTTAGATATCGGCATCAAAAATGAAAGTGACCCATTCCTGTGACGTATCTGTTTCTTGGAAGTTACCTCGCGGCCTTTAGGGACTAGGAAACCTTATCCTGTACAATGCCTTCGCGCAACCGAGCATAGAAAAATCACCATTGTGTTTGAGGCCGAGGAGGAGGAAGAGGAGAAGGAAAAAAGCCCCCTTTGCAAATCATGCATACATGCTTCGGCTCTCCTCATGGTAAGCATGATGCGGTTCCCACGTGGGTGAAAATTCCCCGTGCAATATTCAAAGGTCGTCTTGCCTCACCAACCTTTTTCTTTCCTTCTTTGCCTGGTATATGTTTGTTCTCCCTCTCCTACGTCCTTCTCCCATTCATATCATAACTCTCCAGCATCCTCCCTCCCTTTAATATCTTACGATTTGTTTTAATACGAAACTAGGACGAGTTTTTAGAGGTAGTGAGGCGAAGTAGGTTTTCCTTTGAGTCTTCTTCTTATCTTGTATTTTTTTTCCTTGTCTACCAATAAATGCAAACTTGCGAGAGGACCTGCTTTTGTAAGAATTGGCGATTGTAGTATTTATATGTGCTGAAGAATCGTGGATAAATTGGGAAATAGACTTGACCTATCTCTGAGAAGGAAAATTAAGTATGCATTGTACATAAGGAAATGAATATGCATGGCATAGAGAGAAAATTAAGTACGCATTGTACGTAAGGAAAAAAAATGTGCATGGCATAAAGGGAAAATTAAGTATGCATTTTACATAAGGAAAATAAATAGGCATGGCATAAAGACAAAATTAAGTTCGCATTGTACGTAAGGAAAAGAAATGTGCATGGCATAAAGGGAAAATTAAGTACGCATTGTACATAAAGAAACGAAATGTGCATGCCATAGAGGGAAAATTAAGTACGCATTGTACATGAGGAAAAGAAATGTGCCTGACATAAAGGGAAAATTAAGTATGCATTGTACATAAGGAAAAGAAATGTACATGGCGTAGAAAGATATTTGTAACCAAATATACATATT
>NC_090729.1:122016087-122045635 GCF_036898095.1 Palaemon carinicauda
CTTCTTTGTTTTATCAGTGTTTCCTCTTATTCCAAATTAATCCTTTTTTTATTATTTCCCCTTTATTTTCTTTCGCCCTTTCACCCCATCGTTTCCCTGGCCACTTTTCCAGTGTTCCTTTTCAATATTCTACTTTTTCTATCCCAATTTGTACCCTTCAACACATCTCCACTTATTTCCCTTTAACTTGTATATCCTAGATACCTTTATTTTATTCCATTTTTTCCTCTTGATTTCCACATTTATTTCTCCTTTTCCTGGCGTCTCATCCCTTAAGACTTATTTGTATCCCTTTGAATTTACAATTTCGTAAGTCTGCCTATCGAAATTTCCCCTCTTCATTTGCCTCTAACACCCAAGTTGCCGGTTCGTAAACCCCTTTGGTGTGTGCTTCAGCTCCCCATCCAGAGATATAAAAAGGTCATCTTTTGATCTTAAATGATCTCTTAAGATTAAGGTAACTCCCTCTTAAGCTCCCCCAAAGGTTTCCCTTAATTCATTTAGTCCGACTGTTTTATTGCGTCATAAATTCTCGGGTTTTCGGTTGTTATTTTGTTCAAAAGAGATGTAACGGTATGTGATTACCGGGACATGTCAGTTAAGGACTTAAATTGGAGGTCATTAATTTTTGTAAGGTTGAATTGGAACGAATATTTAGATGTCAAGGAGAAACAAGATGTTAGAATTGAATGGGAGTGGATTAGTGGTGTCACTTATTGTGAGACATTTCTTTAAGGGGGGGGGGGGAAGCGGTGACTGGATATGGAAGGAACATTTGATCTTAAGAACGATCAGGCTAAGATAAAGGACGATCAAAATGATAGTGGATATGTAATAATGAATATATCGTTAATGTCTATGTTTCTCCAATTGGTAGCCGTGGATTAGTGGAACAATGCTTGGGTCCCGTTTGGTAGGACGTAGATTACTCCTGGCTAACTGGCTTGCCTCGCAGAGGTCCACTATAGTCGTTGAGAATATTTTTGGTGAAATAAGCCCCACCCCCTGATGACGTCATAGCCAATCACGTTGTATCCCACGTTATTAGGGGTCACAATACACCCCCTCACAAATTTCTATCTATACTAACATATTTTGTGTTGTGGCCGCTGTTAACGCAGGAGACAATATGATTGGCCATGGCGTCATCAAGGGGTGGGTCTTATTTCGCCCGGAATCTCGGCTGCATCTATAGTTATAAAGACACTGAAATAAACGAAATGTTCATTTTATGACACCGCTTCTTCAAAGAAGAAAGAGGAGAAGGATTAAATTTATATGGGTCCGTTCATGCACGCTTGAATGTTTTATATCGTGAAAATTTGCCAGACACTTACCGATTCTAAAATGGAGTAAGTAATATTCCTTGTTCTTGGGAGTAATATATGCAACAGCTGTGACAGCTTGATGAAGAGTGAAGCTACGCTTCTCTCCCCTTCGCACACAGGAGCGTGTTATTACTCAAAGGAGGACAAGGAACCGCTCGAGATACAAATAAACAGAGAATATTGATCCTTCCGATGACAGGCGTCTAGACTGAACTGGTTTACTTTATTTATTTACTCCTGGTGAAATTGTTAGATCATGTTTAAATATTCTTAGTCAAAATTCAGAGGTGTGGTGATAGAGTTGGCAGGTGGATTATGAGGTATTAGAAGATTATGAGAGAGGCAGTGAAAATATTCAGATGGTGGGATGAAGAAATATGTTATTATTATTATTATTATTACTATTATTATTATTATTAAGCTACAACCCTAGTTGGAAAAGCAGGATGCTATAAGCCCAGGGGCCCTAACAGGTAAAATAGCCCAGTGAGGAAAGGAATAATAAAATATTTTAAGAACAGTAACAACAGTAAAATCAATATTCCCTATATAAACTATAAAAACTTTAACAAAACAAGAGGAATAGAAATTGGCTAGAATAGTGTGCCCGAGTGTAACCTCAAGCAAAAGGTAAGAATTTCTTGTGCTGATTTAACAGTGAATAATATCCACCTTTAGATATTGTGGACTCGTGTGTCAGAAAACATTATGAGTAATACAGACGCATATGGTATTCTGTAAAATCTCTTAGGTAGGACGTAACGTGTAAGAATAGGATGAGAGTAATCCCTGTGTTATCCAGGACATATTTTTCTCTAAGGCAGGTTAGTCCAAACACCTATCCTTCCCAGTGGTAAATTAAGGACACAGAATACCAGACTAAGTGTGTTTAGGTTAGAATTCATCCCCGTATTTTCAATGACCTCTAGCCCTGTTAGGTCCGGAATGAGTGGGGAGGGGAGGTGAACCAACCGCTACTTCCTCTTCCAGTGGTTAATTAAGATCGGAGAATACCAGGCGAGGTGAGTTTAGGTTAGGTGAGAATTCATCCCTGTATTTTCAATGACCTCTAGCCATGTAGGTTAGGCCAGGAATGGTGGGGGAAACAACCTACTACTTCCCTTCCCAGTGGTTGATTAAGTTTGGAGAATACCAGGTTAGGTTAGGTAAGAATTCATCCCTGTATTTTCATTGACCTCTAGCCCCGTAGTTTAGGTCAGGAATGGTGTATGAAACCACCTGCCACTTCCCCTCCCAGTGGTTAATTAAGTTCAGAGACTACCAGGCTAGGTGAGGTTAGGTTAGGTAAGAATTCATCCCTGTATTTTCATTTAACCTCTAGGCCCGTAGGTTAGGTCAGGAATGGTGTAGGAAACCACCTGCTACTTCCCCTCCCAGTGATTGATTTAGTTCGAAGAATACCGGGCTAGGTTAGGTTAAGTTAGGTTACGTTAGAATTTATCCCTGCACTTTAGGTGACTTTTAACCCTTTAGGTAAGGTCAGGAGGAATAGGGAGATCCTCAGTAGGAATATTTAGTCAATTTAAGTTAAACCAAAGTTTATAGACTTTTGAGTTGAACAAGGCATAAGATGCCACCATCGAAAGCCAGCTTCAAATTGCCATCACTCTTAATTGTATTAGACTCGGGGGTTAGGGGATAATGGAACTGTATAGGCAATAGAGCTGTTAAGGTTCTCTAGCATAGGCTTAATTATTATTATTATTATTATTATTATTATTATTATTATTATTATTACTAGCTGATCTACAACCCTAGTTATAGAAGCTAGATGCTATAAGACCAAGTGCTCCAACAGGGAAAAATAACCCAGTGAGAAAAGAAAATAAGGAAATGAGTAAACGAAATAAGAAGTAGTGAACAATTGAAATAAAATATTATAAAATATTAACAACATTAAAACAGGTATTTCATATATAAACTATAAAAAAGCTCATGTCAACCTGTTGATCATAAAAACATTTGCTGCAAGTTTGAACTTTTAAAGTTCTATCAGTTCAACTAATAGAATAGAAAAGACGGGAGGATGAAAATGATATTAAACCTTTCAGTAATAGAGAGATTCACGTGTTCAAGGTGCCATGATCTCGTACTGTCCAGTAATATAGATATTTCAGTTCCCACCGGTAAAATGCAAATATCCTACCCGTATTGTTGAGCTGATGCTCATGAATTCAGTGGAGATTATTATTATTATTATTATTATTATTATTATTATTATTATTATTATTATTATTATTATTATTATTATTATTATTATTGCTACTAGGTAAGCCATAACCTTAGTTGAAAAAGCAGGATGCTTTAAGCCCAAGAACTCAAACAGGAGAAATGAGCCCAGTAAGGAAATGTTGTTCTTTGTTCTGTGAAAGACCTGTGCACAAGTGCGTCCCTTCTTTTCAGTTGTTGTTCATATTTATATGTTATTTGTTTTGTTGGTTCATTATCTGTATTTTAAAGTGTTTATCATGGTTATACTACTTTGTTGCATTTCTTCTCTTTAGATTTGACCATATGAAACATGCTGAACAGGTTGATATTTCTTTCAGCTTTGTGACGAGCCGAGTGTACCAACCGTGTGTCACACGATCGTACATATTAAGGACATTTCATTTTGTGTATATATTATGCTTGTATCTTCGCTCTCCCCTCTCACTGATGAGAACCTGGAATAACATGTATGTTTTTCTCGCCGTTAACTGTTAACCGGTGCGGTGTCGGTTGAACATGAAATTTCCTGTTATGACTTTTATGCCTTTTTTGCATGGGGTTTATGTATATATAAACGGATGTTCTGTAATAAAGTTACTCAGTTGCTTTCATCCTGCCTTTTGGGTCACAACCTTCTTGGCTCGTTAAGGCTTGTTTCTCTAACTCCTGTAATAAGTTGTGGATTTTTATCTCTTATCCCATCTGGCGTCTAGAAATTAAATATTAATTACAGCATATATTCACGGGACGGACTTACCCATTACCATACTAGCCTCCTGGCTAGTACCGTGGTAACGTGCTCGCCTCGCATTCCCATGGCAGCAGATCGATCCCAGCCCTGGACCGTGAGTTTAGGGTGTTTACTGAAAAGGCCACTGATGTAGTTGAACACCACAGTGGGGCGTTGGGATTACCCGGCTGACGTTCCGGTGAACATCTATTCTGATGAAGCTGCAACTGAAACCAGATGCCTTTAAGTCCATGGATAATCCAATAACTCACTGGGTTACCCAGGAAGGTCGTAACTTATCCAATAAGGTAGTGAGGTGTCAGATGAAGTCACTTTGCGGAAGGAACCTCTTCTCTGTCAAAAGACTTTTGGAATCGACTTTTTTCGCGAGGTCTTCTTCCGCACTTAGTCTTGAAAAGTTTCACTGGAAAAAAAAGATGAAAATGAAGAATCTCTCTCTCTCTCTCTCTCTCTCTCTCTCTCTCTCTCTCTCTCTTCTCTCTCTCTTCTTTGCGTTTTACAGCGTCTTCATCTTTACCTTGAGGAGGAAGAAATTGTTTGGGGGTCCTCCGGATTTATTAAGATAGAGAAAATCTGTAGTCGTCTTTTGATGACTGCGCATCCTCTCTCTTTTGTATTTCTTCTTTTGATTTTATATTTATGAATATATGTATATATAAACTATGTATGCGTCTACAGTATGTATACCGTTTGTATATACATTTCTTTCTCACTTACTGTGTATATATATATATATATATATATACAGTATATATATACATATATATACATATATAATGTATATATATATATATATATCCTGTATATATACTGTATATAACTATATATATATATATATATATATATATATATATGTGTGTGTGTGTGTATATGTATATATGTGTATGTGCATACGTAGTATGTACAGTATATATTTATATTTACACACACACACACATATACATATATATATATATATATATATATATTATATATATATATATATATATTTATGCAGGTTTGTATGTATGTATGTGTGTATGTGTGTATTTGTGTGAATGTGAAAGTAAAGTGTGGATGTTGAATGCTGTGCAGCTGTTGAAATAAGTCGTGGTCAAGCGGCTAATGATATTTAAGAATATGGTGGATAATGGGGGAGGGTGGGCTGTGGCACCCTAGCAGTACCAGCTGAACTCGGTTGAGTCCCTTGTCAGGCTGGGAGGATCGTAGAGAGTAGAGGTCCCCTTTTTGTTTTGTTTCATTTGTTGATGTCGGCTAACCCCCAAAATTGGGACAAGTGCCTTGGTATATGTATATATGTATCAGAGCTAGTTGCAGAAGTCAATACAGTATGTTGGAGAAGAATGAGATATCAATAGTGTAAAAAGGATGAATAGAAAGTGAGATAAAGATGAAATTCCAATTTGAGGTTTTAGATTGAAGTGAATTGTACAGTGTTTGTAGAGAAGTTCATCGCATTGCCCATAACCCGAGTGTGTTCTGGAAGTTTTTAGCACTCTGGGTTTAGTCATGATGTAGCAGTTATTATATGAATGTGTTAACTTGAAGTAAACACCGTGCCATGTATTAAGAATGTTGGATATTAAAAATCCACAATTATATACGTCGTTTATTGCAAAAATATTGGAGCTTTCGCAGTTGTTACTAAGTGACTTTGTTAAAAGTGCGAAAGCTCTTGTATTTTTGTAAAATAAAACGTACATAAATATAACTGGATTTTTATACCTAGACGGATGTGTCATTAAACAGATTTTTTTTTCTTGGTATCCCTCCTGTTGACGAAAAAACACACACACACACACACACACACATATATATATATATATATATATGTGTGTGTGTGTGTGTGTGTGTATATATATATATATATATATATACATATATATATATATATATATATATGATATTTAGAAATGATGTAGTGAAATCCGATTGTTTTTAGATTGTTTGATCTTTGGGAAATAGTTTGGAAAGATATGTTTGTTAAAAGAGTGGAATAGGTATTTAGAAAGACCTAAATATATAAGAAGTTCAAGAGCTTGGGCAAGATAAAGGTTCTAGGGAGGTTAAGCTTAAGCCCATTATAAATTGTTTGGCTTTACAGAAAGGTTATGTAAATATTTTCTACACGAGGGACTAATCCCAGATCAAAGAAACGTACTTGCATGAACTCGGCCTCTTTCAGCATGGGATAACAACAAGATGGATTTTCAATAGTGTATATTTTATTATTCCATTTTGCAAAAATTAAAATAACGTCCCAAAAATCATCTTAAATCATCATCATCATCTCCTCCTACGCCTATTAAGGGCAAGGGCCTCGGTTAGATTTCGCCAGTCTTTAGTATCTTGAGCTTTTAAATCACTACGTTTCCATTCATCATCTCCCACTTCACGCTTCATAGTCTTCAACCATGTATGCCTGGGTTCTTCCAACTCTTTTATCTTGAAGAAATACCTTATAGGAAAAAAAAAACAATCTTTATTGGTCTTTAGGATGGGATGGATTTTTAAGTGATAGTGTAATGATGAAAATATTGAAGACTGCCTATACAAGCATTTTGATAGCATGTAAAATTTATAGATAAAATTCCACACTGCTTACAGCATTTTAATAATATCAGTGGACTTATTATTAAATTAGTTTTAACTGCCATTAATATTATTTCCATTAACGTGTGAATTGTATTATTATTATTACTAGCTAAGCTACAACCCCAGTTGGAAAAGCAAGATGTTATAAGTCTAAGGGCTCCAACAATGAATAGTAGCCCATTGAGGAAAGAAAATAAGGAAATAAATAAACGATATAAGAAGTAATGAACAATCAAAATATTTTTTTTAAATATTTACAACATTAAAACAGATAACATCATTATTTTTTTTTATTTGTTCAGGCTAGATTCTGTGACAAGGAGTAATTTTAGTACATTTATTTGAAAATATACTTTTATGGAATTGTGCGTTTTTTTTTTCATTGACTGCATTTTGAAATCACTCAAGTCCACGCAACTTTAGGCTGTACCGAGTGTTTCCATGTAGTAGCACAAACATTTTGAGGAGAAGTCCCTCCTGAGAAATCAAGCTAAGTATGCCAACTTAGAAGTTGGATGTAGTTATATGTGGTAGCCGACACGTGACACATTCCGTGAATGCTTAAAGGGGATAGATGCTAACCTGTCATCTGAAATGGAACTCGAAGGTTATGTAGTGATTATTACACATGACAGGGAACTTATGGTTTTGGTTCAATTTATTATTATTATTATTATTATTATTATTATTATTATTATTATTATTATTATTATTATTACGAGCTAAGCTATAACCCTAGTTGGAAAAGCAAATGCTATAAGCCCAAGGGCTCCAACAGAGAAAAATAGCCTAGTCAGGAAAAGGAAGAAGATAATACATAAACTACAAGAGAAGTAATAAACAATCAAAATATTTTATGAACAATAACATTGAATTAGATCTTTAATATATATATATATATATATATATATATAAAACGAAGAAAAATAAGATAGAACATCGTGCCCAAGGGTACCCTCAAGCAAGTGAACTCTAACCCAAGACAGTGGAAGGCCGTGGTACAGAGGTTATGGCACTCCCAAAACTAGAGAACAACGGTTTAATTTTGGAGTTTCCCTCTCCTAGAAGAGCTGCTTACCATAGCTAAAGACTCTCTTCCACCCTTACCTAGAGGAAAGTTTATGTCTGTTTATTGTTTTATAACAGGTTAGCTTAATTACTGAGAAATTTGTTTTAAGATCTGTGTTCCATATTTATTTAAGTCACTTTTTAGTGATGATTGGTTTATCAATCTTTGCAGAGGTTTGTAGTCTGTGAAAACTTATTTGTTACGTATTACTTTTCGTCATCAAATACTGTATTAATAAATACTACGCTACGTGATGTATAGTGAACGTTGCAACTGATATGGTAATTCATGGGGTTACTATAGCATTTTGTGTATAGAGTATTTCAAATCATCATCAACATCATCTCCTCCTACGCCTATTGACGCAAAGGGCTTCGGTTAGATTTTGCTGGTCGTCTCAATCTTGAGCTTTTAATTCAATACTTCTCTATTCATCATTTCTACTTCGCGCTTCATAGTCCTCAGCCATCTAGGCCTGGGTCTTCCAACTCTACTAGTGCCTTGTGGATTATGAAAAAGCCCTTGATAATGTGCGCCGGCCAATTTTGTGGAGAGTCCTGCTTCATTATGAGATTCCTCTTAAGTATGTGAATTTGATTAAGTCTGTTCATGAGCATAGCAAGTGCAAAGTTAATGGAGTCTAATATCTTTAAATAAGGTAACTGAAAGAAAAAGGAGTTTGATTATAGTCACTGCGAATTCTGGGTAACTATCGTATTGCTCATTATGAGTGGTGATTTAAAGTAGTCTGTTCGTAGTCATATTGTTAATGCATTCAAAACGGCGTTCATTTGGCTTCCTTCATAAAATGGTTTGCGCAGAAATTGTTACCGCTGTTATATTGATTCCAGTATGTAATGAGAGAGAGAGAGAGAGAGAGAGAGAGAGAGAGAGAGAGGGAGAGAGAGAGAGAGATTTAGGGCACACAGGTGGTGTCGAATTTAACATGTCAGATTTACCAAACAGAAAGAATATGAATAAACATACATGTTAGCAATTACGGGAAGTGGAAAGGATGATGCAAAACGAATATATGTATCGAATATATACACTCGAGTAAATAATCGAATAGTTATGACATATCCTGTAAATACTCATAATAAACACTTTAAATAAGCTTAGGTTCATCCATAGGGGGAAATCAGTTGACTATTTTGGTATATTCGGTTCCAATACAGTTTCAAACTAGAAGGGCACTCAGTAGAGTGCATACCTCCACTGCGGCAGCTTATTTCTCGACCTTTTGCTTGACTTTTGACCTTAACCTACCAAAATTTAATCATTCCCAGCCTTTTACTTAATAGTTAATTCCTACAAGTTTCATTGCGATTAAAATTTGACAAACAAAAAACACACACAAACAATGGGGGTAAAACATAACCTCCTTCCAACTTCGTTGACGGAGGTAATAAGGGCTCTCTGAGTAGGGAGGGGTTAGGGGTTGTTTGTAAAAAGGGAAGGGGGGGGGGAAGGGTTATTAGACTGAGGCCGAGGTAAGGAAGACTAGAAAAGGCCAGAAGTAGCAGCTGAGGGGTGTGTCGGAGAAGTTTGTGTCCGTGCCAAAACTGATAACACACGTTGCTTTAGTGACCCAGTGCCACAGAGGGGCCTCGAAAACAGGAACATTCCTTCCACTACATCTGGGCCGACCCTGAGAGATAGTAGACTCTCATATTTTGTTACTCTTGTTCCCTCATCTCATTCTGAGAGGTGGAACACATATAAGCATCTTCAATTTTTCTTATTTTTTTCTCCAAAATGAGGAAATATTCTCTCTCTCTCTCTCTCTCTCTCTCTCTCTCTCTCTCTCTCTCCTTATAACTAAATGTTACATACGATTTTACTTGTAAGTATAAGTAGATATTTAATTTAAGGCCAACTATAACCATTGATATATCAATATTGCCCGCAATTATTTAAAGATTCCCATTATTCTCTCTCTCTCTCTCTCTCTCTCTCTCTCTCTCTCTCTGCCTTGAAATAAGAAGTTCCACTTATAATATTTATGTGATTTAGAGTTCACAACTTTAAGATGATTAGAGATTGACAACACAGATGCCACCAAATGATCATTTCCTATTCATGGCTGGTCTGTTAGTTCTAGGGAAGTTGACATGGATATATATATATATACATATATATATATATATATATATACATATATATATATATATATATATATACATATACATATATATACATATATATATATATATATATACATATACATATATATACATATATATATATATATATATGTATGTTTTCGTAAATCTTGTAATGTTTAAAATTAGTTCCACTCTCTCTCTCTCTCTCTCTCTCTCTCTCTCTCTCTTCATCTTACAGGACACGCACCCGCTGTAAATCTATTCATGGGCACACATTCTTTGACCCACCTTTCAGAAGAGTAAACGTCATTGTGAAAAAATTGAAGAAAATTAAACTATATAACCATTGGACATTAGATTCAAGGTCGTTCTCCCCCTTGGTGTTAATTCACGAGACACCACCCATTAGCTAGCTACAGCTGGGAGGTATTCCATGATAGGGTTATATATATAAATATTTTTATATATATATGAAACCAATGTGGGGGCTTCGAATCATGAATATTCATTTCAAGTCAAGTGTTTAAGCCAGATTTATATTTTTCGTATATAAAAATAGCAATCATTCGGTAACTGTAATCAGAATTGTTATTTTGCAATGCAATGAGATTTTGTATGGAATTAATTTTTTTTCTTTATTTCTAAACGGGCTTTCGAATTATGACGTTTTTTTTTCTGGTCCTCCATTGGAGTCATTCAGATTGGAAGAACTAATTATTATTATTATAATTATTATTATTATTATTATTATTATTATTATTATTATTATTATTATTATTATTATTAGGCTAAAACCCTAGTTGGAAAAGCAGGATGCAATAAGCCTAGGGGCTCCAACAGGGAAAATAGCCCAGTGAGGAAAGGAAACAAAGGAAAATAAAATATTTTAAGAACAGTCAACATTAAAATAAATATATTCCATATAAACTATAAAAACTTTAACAAAACAGGAGGAAGAGAAATAAGATAGAACGGAAGTTTGTAACTCTACCACCAAGTGTAATATAACTGGCCTGTGTCTTGAAATAATACTCTGTTAATTGATTATTTATTAGGTAAGCCTATGTCTTGGTACTTGAGGGTCTACACAAACTAAAAATTTTTCCAAAGGCTTAAATCAATTCTTAAGTCACTGTCATGAGCATAGACGTATCTTTGAGATAACTATTCTTCTGTCGATCATCTTGGTTTATTAAATAGATATCAATTACTTTTAATAATTGAATTATAATTAAAACTGAGATAGTTGTAGTTGCACATTAACTCCCAAGTCGCGGGTCGGGAGTTCAAACCCCGCTGAAGGTCGACACTTTCCAGTTGTGTTTATAACTTTACTGTCTATATAAGATAAGGGGAGGGGGGCATAGGTCTATCCGCTGAGTCTTCAGCAGCCATTACCTTGCCGTACGTGGTACTAGCATAGGCGGAAAGTCGGCTTAGTTGCTGATCATATGCATATATGGTCGGTGTCTAGGATAGTGTCATTTCACTTGTCTCTGCCGCTCATGAGCGACCTGTGAGTAGACTAAAACTAAAAAGAATTTCTCGGGTGAAAGAATCTTCATAAGAAATTGTATGTTTTTTGGGTCTCGTTAGCCATTTTATGCAATTCAGCTCACCTTGGAATATTTTTGTTTTTAGGCAGATGAGGCCCACTGTGGCAGGTATAGCCCCAGGTATTAAGATATGAATATATCATCATTTCCTCCTATGCCTATTGACGCAAGGGCCTCGGTTAGATTTCACCAGTCGTCTCTATCTTGAGCTTTTAAATTAATACTTCTCCATTCATCATCTACTTCGCGCTTCATAGTCCTGAGCCACGTAGGCCTGGGTCTTCCAACTCTTCTAGTACCTTGTGGAGGCCAGCTGTCTGTTTGACATGAATATATACTCAATAACAAAACAATGCTCTATGCATTATATTTTACATAATAACCCACAGTATCGGACTACAATTCATCACACGAAAGAGATTCTTACATATTCGAAAATATCAACCGTTTCTCCTCGTCTCTTTTCATTCATTTTCCTCCTCTCCCTCCTACCTCTCTCCTCTCTACCAGCTCTGTTTTGCATATCACGTTTCCTTCCTTGCTGTGTAACGACATGGTTCAGGGTACGTTGCGCTCTGTGCCTCATCTCCTTGAAGTGTGGCAGGAGTATTTATAGTAGTGTAAGGGGCCTCTTCCGTTGTGTAATATAGCCCAGATCAGGCTAGCGTTGGTATGCCTTACCTTGTTTAATTTAGTCTGCTGAATTGAGGTTTAGTGTTTCTCTCTCTCTCTCTCTCTCTCTCTCTCTCTCTCTCTCTCTCACACACACACACACACACAATTAAGGGATGTTGGGGCATGAATGGTAACGTCTCTGCATGGTGATCGCCAGACGGGGGTTCGAATCCCACTCAAACTCGTTAGTTCCTTTAGTGTCTGTAACCTTACCATCCTTATAAGCAAAGGATGGGGAGGGGCGTGGTTTGGGAGCCTATAGTTCTACCTGCTGAGTCATCAGCAGGCATTACCTGGCCCTCTCTGGTCCTAGCTTGGGTGGAAACGGGGGCTTGGGCGCTACTCCTACATATATATGGTCAGTCTCTAGACTCTAGGGTATACACGAGCGGTGTTTAAACCTTTAAAGAATCTGTACCGAGTTTTCTCTAAGGAATGTTTTCCTTTGATCAGATTTTATTATTATTATTATTATTATTATTATTGTTGTTGCTGCTGCTATTATGAATATAGCAGTTTTTACTGTATAAATAGCAAATGATGCATACCGAAATATATCCTGACTTATGTATTATCAAACATCAGGATGAGTTATCTTGTTGTTTCGTCATTATGGTTTTAAAATTATTCGTTTAATTATAAACCTAAATAACTAATGTACTGTTAAGACTAATTAATTGACTGGGAACAAAGTTACCGATGAATAATTCATGGAAGACCAGGCAATGGCTCGAGATGACTTAAAGTTAGACAGATGGGGCCAAAAAATCTTTGTCATGTGATTATTGTGAAGGGAAAAATAATTTTTGATACCTACAATGAAATTAGCTTCCTTATGTATTAAAAAAATTTGATTTTGAATGGCAGTAAGATTAACGTTTTGTGTGAGTTTGTAATGATAAAAGAAGAAAAACGAACAGTTAAATACTGCATTTTTATGAATAATAATGATGATAATAATAAATAATGCCAGAATCCAATAATCTAAGAAATGATAAAAGAGAATCCTGTTTTTATATCAAACGGGGGCCGATAATATATGAGTGGTTTTTTTTTTTTTTTTTTTTTTTAACTTACAGGGTATGTAATTGTTTTTATGATTTGAAAATCGAAATGAAGGTAATCATGTGGCAATTTATTTTGCGTTGGAGGGCCGGGGAGGAGACCATTTAGCCTCGAGCAAAGCAATCTGACTGATGTAATTTTTTTTTTTTTTCCTCTAATTGGGTCCAGAGCTAATGTCATTTCCTGCTTTTGGTAATTGATTTGTTGACATGTTTGTGATTAGTGTGAATATTAATCATTAGTGGGGATAGGCTTTATTTATTTTTTCTGCTTGTAAACTGTTCATTATTATATACTAGTGGACGCGACACTCTGAAATGATAGCTAAATATTTAGATGGATATGTACACACACAGATTCAACCCTTCCCACTCCACGCAATTTCCTAAAACTTTAACCCCTCTCACCACGTTCTTCCTACTCCCTCTCCCTTACCCGAGGGATGGGAAGAGACCGAGTATTTATACGTCTGGCCATGCTGCTGAGCGTGACCGGAGGACAGACACTTGTTTTTTATTATATAAGGGAGATAATTAGATTTTTTAATGCTTTTCTCTATTTGCTTGCATGATATTGCATCTCTCTGAGTGTATATATATATATATATATATATATCCATCATTTGAACTGGGTTGCTGTGGCCTGATTGGTAACGTCTCTGCCTGGTGTTTGCCAGTCGGAGGTTCGAGTCCCGCTTAGACTCGATAGTGTCTGCAACCTTACCATCCTTGTGAGCTAAGGTTGGGGTGTTTAGGGGAGCCTATAAGTCTATCTGCTGAGTCATCAGCAGCCAATGCCTGGCCCTCCCTGGGGTGGAGAGGAGGCTTGGGCGCTGATCAAATAATATATGGTCAGTCTTTAGGGCATTGTCCTGATTGCTAGGGCAATGTCACTGTCCCTTGCCTCTGCCATTCATGAGCGACCTTTAAAACCTTAAAAGTGGTACAGCAAGACCACAGCCCTCTTCATTATCAGTAAGACTTGAAGAGATAGGCTGCTTAATACTTGCCTTTTTATTCTTTATCAAATCCGATGCCAGTTACACAACTACTGATGGGTGGCCTTTCGGCCAGGAGCAATTGACTATGTACCAAACATGAACTAAGTTCTCTACCACTCAGTTACTTGCCCAGATTTGCTGATTGTTCTTTCAAAAGGTGGATTGTGGAGTTAACATCCGTAGGCAAGGTGTGTGTGTGTGTGTGTGTGTGTGTGTGTGTGTGAACAAAGCATGGTTAGAAGTTTCTAAGAGTTAAAATTAATGGGAATTCCTTAAATTCCTTGCAATTGAATCTACCGAGAAAGGGAATCAGTTTCCTACATAATTTGCGTTTTTTAGTTATATTTTCACCTTTCCTGTTCATGTTTTTATCTGTTGAAAACATGTCACCGAAGTCCCACCTATGCAGTATTCTCCCCTCATTCTCATACTGGGAGTCAAACATCTTGGTATCGTAATTCGTTATCGTCATTTAATATGTCATTGATTTATATTACGATTCCAATACAGGGTCTTTAGGATTAGAGTTCAATGAAAGATTGAAAAAACAAATCAGACAAAGGCTAGGTTAGGTAAATTTTGGAAATAGAATCGCCTGAAATTACATATGAAAATCAGACTGTATATTAGTTTAGTGAGATGGGAGTTACTCTATGGACATAAGTCATGGTATGACAATGAAACAATCTCCAATAGATTTAGTAGATTTGAGAATAAAGCCCTCGGAAGGATATTGGGAGTTAAATGGCAGGACAGGATTAGAAATTATTATCATTATCATTACTTGCTAAGCTACAATCCTCGTTGGAAAAGCGGGTTGATATAAGCCCAGGGGCTCCAACAGGGAAAATAGCTCAGTGTGGAAAGGAAACAATGAAAAATAAGATATTTTAAGAAGACCAACAAGATTAAAATAAACGTCAATATAAACTCTTAAAACTTTAACAAACTAAGAGGAAGAGAAATAAGATAGAATAGTGTGCCCGAGTGTAACCTCAAGCAAGAGAACTCTAACCCAAAAGACACTGGAAGACCATTGGACAGTGGCTATGGCACTATCCAAGATTAGAGAACAATGGTTTGATTTTAGAGTGTCCTTCTCCTAGAAGAGCTGCTTACCATAGCTAAAGAGTCTCTTCTACCTTTACAAAGAGAAAAGTTGCCACTGAACCATTACAGTGAAGTGAGAAGAATTGTTTGGTAATCTCAATGTTGTCCGGTGTATGAGGACAGAGGAGAATGTGTAAAGAATAGGCCAGACTATTCGGTGTATGTGTAGGCAAAGGGAAAGTGAACCGTAACCAAAGAGAAGGATCCAATGTAGTTCTGTTTGGCCTAACAAGACCCCATAACTCTTTTGAGGTAGTATCTCAAACTATAAGAGATATTACTCGAGTGCCATATGTTAATGAAATCATGATGATGGGTAGATAGAGATGGTTTGGGCATGCTCTTCGAGCTCCCCAAGAGAGATTATTTCACCAAACGTTCAGCTGGGCTCCACAAGGCACTAGAAGAGATGGAAGTCCCAGGCCTACATGGCTAAGGACAATGAAGCGCGACATAGGGGATGATGAATGGAGAAGTATTGAATTGAAAGCTCATGATAAGGACGACAGGCGAAATGTAACCGTGGCCCTTTGCGTCAATAGGCGTAGGAGGAGATGATGATGATGATAATATTACGATTCAGTCCCTGGTTCTTCATCGTCTTCTCATCAATCACTAAACATTTGTTGTTTTTCCTCCTTACAAATATCTCGAATACTTCATCATTCCTCCCTCTCCCATACCTGCCCATTAGGCCCCCCTTCCCCTATCCTAATTCTTTGGCAAGAGGGTATCTAGTTGCTCTGCTCCCCCGTGGTCTGGGCACGGCTGCCAAAATCAACACATACCTCATATTTAGGGTTGATACGTCACCGGGAGGGTTCCATCGGCATATGGTCTTCATCGTTATGCCGCTCAGATGTGTTCATTCACACATGAACGCACGCGCTCACTCGCGCATGAGAACCGAGGTTTTGGTGTGCTTAGATCCTGTTGAGGGTAAATGGCATTGGGTTTTTTTTTGATGCGGGTGTTTGATTGCCGCTATAATACAGTCTGTGTTTGTGAATCTTGTTAAAATTCTTTCAATTATTTTCTGTTAATAATTGTGTGTGTGTGTGTGTATGTATATATATATATATATATATATATATATTACCTCTTAATATCGAATTTGCTTTGCCTCGGGATCAGGATTATAATAATAGCTTCTGGTCGGCCAAGGATTCAAACCCGGACCAAGTCGAACCTGAGTTTCGACTTTGTCCAGGTTCGAATCCTTGGCCGACCAGAAGTAGAGCGAATTCGATAGTAAGAGGTATTTGTGGCATATACTTTGTATGATATATATATATATATATATATATTATATATGTGTGTGTGTAAAGTTTTCCTTTTCAGTTATGTTAAAAGATAGGTATTACCAATTATTTTCCAAGAATGTCATCTCTCTCTCTCTCTCTCTCTCTCTCTCTCTCTCTCTCTCTCTTTCTCTCATATTCATATTCACATTCCTTGCCTTTTCATTAAAACATGAAAGATTTCAAATACATCAACGGGGCACCTACGTATTTCGTTCGCCTTTTGTCTCAGACCTCAATTTGAATCTTTTGTCGAACAGACAATTTACTTTAATGGATGAAAACAAAAGGATATTTTTCGTTCGTTATACTAAATCTTTTGTTTAATGGAAAACGCAAAGCGAGTTTGGTTCTCTGAGAGAGAGAGAGAGAGAGAGAGAGAGAGAGAGAGAGAGAGAGACTCGTTTATCGATAATTACGTAGCAAGCTGTTGAGCTGCCTCATTATCCCTTTCATATTGTTTGATTTTTAAGGAAAGTGCTATAGCGTAAATACTCCTTTCTTGCCAGTATGGCTAAAAGGATGGGATTAAAATGTTCGGAATTAATTTATATATGTTCATACATAATTATTCTGAATTATAAGGAAATGTAAGTATGATTTCGCTTTATTGTATATGCCCCTTTAAAGTCATATGTTGATGAAGTTTCCAAAAGTTGCGAGGGTGCAGAAAATAGTTGGGTTTGCAGTAGCATCTTAAATCTCTCTTGCTTCAGTTAAAACTCAGCATCATATTTCATAAAGATGTTGATTTATCGTTTTTATAATGTTGACTATGTTTTTAAGCGGACAATCACTCAATACGCCTTCAGGTAATTCGGATTTTTGAATATGCTAAAGGCAACTCTGCACTGTTAACAAAACCGTAATTTCAATCCGAAACTTTCCGTAAAAATATACTGTTCTCAGCCGTATTTCAGTAAAATACAGGCAACCGTAATGTTACCATACTTTGTTATTATCTTTTAAAGGTTGGTGACCGTAATATCACACTATAAGTGAAAATATCCGTGTTTAAAACGACAAATGCCTGGCAACATTAATTCCAGGATTTTTACCGTTTTTTTTTACTGCAAATTTTTAAGTGTGCTATAGATCTTTTGGTGGGTTTTGAAGTTTCTGATCAATGCCAGATGGTTCCCAGCTGAGGGCAGTCATTACACATCAAGCGGTGCACTGTCGGCATTACTTATCGGTGTTGTGCAATGTCCTTTCGGCTTCCAGCTACACCGACTTATTAATCTTTTACTCTCCCTCCGTTCCAGTTTCCTTTTCTTTAGTCTTGCTGTCCAGTTTCTTAACTTTTCCTTTATGCAATAACTACTGGATTTCCCCTCTGTTTTAAAGGTTTTAAAGGCCGCTAGTGAATGGCAGAGGCAAGGGTCAGTGACAAATGCCCTAGAGACTGACAATATTACATATGATCAGTGTCCAAGCCCCCCTCTCCACCCAAGCTAGGACCATGGAGGGCCAGGCAATGGCTGCCGATGACTCAGCAGGTAGGCCTATAGGCTCCCTCAAACCCCCATCCTAGCTCACAAGGATGGTAAGGTTGGAATGACCAAAGGAACTAACGAGTCTGAGCCGACTCGAACCCCAGTCTGGCAATCACCAGGCAAGGACGCTACCACCAGGCTATCACAACTCTGTTGTCCTGAATGGCCTCCCTGTTCACAGTGCCTGAAATTATGGCTCAGATTCATTAATCCAATCCAATAGCAACTGATGAATGAATGACCTTTGATTGGTCACTTGAGTTTATATATATATACATATATATATACAGTATATATATATATATATATATATATATATAATAACTGCATAGTATATTGCATTTCTTGCCGAATTATTTTCACATTTCTTTGTCACTGTGTTTTATAAGTAAAAATTCGTCACCATCGTATATTTTCGCTTTATTTTATGAAGTTGATTTATATTTACGTATTAAAAGAGTTTATTGCTGGTTTTTCGAATTAGTGACTAGAAATAAATCTTTCGAAATCATACCCTTTCACTTTTGTCAAGATCTGTACTATTCTTATTATTATTCTTATTTTTATTGGGGTTCACGTATGCACACTTGTCTGCTGAGCTATTTGAGTATTATTCCTTCGTTTCATTCACATATTTGCATTTTACCGCTTCTAGGTTATTTGTACATTGAAAGTGTACGTATGGATACTTGCGCATTGTAAATCTTAATAGTAATATAAATTGAGCTAATAACGCACATTATTGATCTATTGGTAACAAGGAATAGCGAGTTACATCCTATACATACGTAAGGGAGTAAGTAAGTTTTATTAGAGAATATATTTTACCTCTTGTTTGCGTTTGTGTATGAAGTTGCCTTCGTACTTCAATGTTATCTTCAGTGTTTTTGGCTTAGCGGAGATAGATGAGGCGATAACACGGTATAGTTATTACTCTGTCGAGTATTAAAGTGATGCCATCTGTCTCCCTGTCTCTTTCATTAAACGCTGTAAGTTTTACGAACGCACGGAGGACATAAGTAAAAGATAAGGCGAGAAATATGAGCGTTTATGACAGCTAAGGTGGAAATATGTGAATGAATAGCTGAGTCATGGTGGAAAAGGTCGAAGCAGTTGAGATGGAATGATTACTTAGCGTATGTGGCGTAAATTGAATTGAAATGGCTAGAAATGAGGCTGGCAAGAAAAGAAAAAAGCCTCCTGGCTTGTTCAGTGGTAACGTGTTCGCCTAGCATTCGCATGGTAGCAGATCGATCCTAGCCCGGGAAGTTGAGTTTAAGCTGTTTACTGGGGAGGGCACTGCTGTGGTTGGGCACCTCAAGGGGTGGGGGGGGGGGCCTTGCCCGGCTGAGACGGTATTCTGTGCTAGTTCAGTGGTAACATAATCGCCTAGCATTCTCAAGACAGCAGATCGATCCTAGCCCGGAAGTTGTGTTTAAGCTGATTACTGGGAAGGCCACTGCTGTGGTTGAACACCACAGTGTGGGGTGGGGGTCCTTTCCCGGCTGACGTTCTAGTGAGCATCTATTCTGATGAAACTGGAACTGAAACCAGACAACTTTATTTTTAATGTCTGAACAGATATGAAAAGCGTTTTGAGTAATTTTGTATTGTCCAATGAATAGAATATGATAGGTTGGCGAGTGGTACATTTGGCTTCATTAATTCCGTTACTCTTCACCGGAAACTAAGAAGACTTATGAGGTAACGCTGTGTTTAACAAAAGAGAAACTGTTTGCAAGGTTGTTTGTAAATGAAGGATTTTATTAAACTTTTCTAAACTTTTTTCATCCTAGATTCTACTTTTACATCTTAGATTTTACTTTTAATGATGGTATATTTCATAATTTATATAGTTAAAGTTGTGCCTTCAGCGTCACATTCTCACCCCGCTCATTTGTTGGTAATAAGAAATAAGAAGTATGAAATTATTGTAATGATTATTGTAATTGAAAAGAGAAATATAATAAGTTCGCCACTAATTACGTAAAAGCCTTTTGTCATTCGTAAACAATTGCAAATTAACTGCAATGTTTAGAATATCTATATATTTAGATACTAATGTTTTTCGCATATAAGGAATTTACTTAAGTTTTTTATGGAGATATATCTAACTGTCATTGGAAAACATTGTTATTGATATTATTCATTTTTAGAAGAATAACATATGCAATGGACAACATAGTTATTACTAAATAATTAAGGATAACTGGGAAAGTATTATAATACAGATGCATTTTTATAAAATCGATTTAAAACTCACCATCTTTGAAACCATGTCAAGAACAAGTGCCTCTTTGGAATGTTGGGAGATTAACTCCTCTATGACGTCTTTTAAAAAAGGTATAAATTAATTCAACCATCTTGAACAATCCTATCTTTTGTGACGCTTTCAGAGAAGGACCTTTACAGCCTTTATAGGCCCCTGACTTGAGGGTCAAGATACTGTGCAATGACGCGAGAACAATATCTTGACCAGACTGGCATCAGGAGCTTTGGATATTCGCCCTTCGGGAGGGACCAAACAAGGACGATTTTCGGGTGACTCAGCCCGAGAATAATAAAGCACACCTAAAAGGGGTGAGTGTGTGTTCTATCAGTCAGCATCGTCGTCTTTTCTGCTGACGGAGACGATGTTCAGATGGGATCCTACCCGCCCTCTCTCGTTCCTGCCTCTCCTACTTCCCTCCCTCCCCCCTCCCCCCGTCGTTTCCTTTGGCCACTACCGACCTGCAAGGAGTTATCCCGCCACGTCCTCTTCGCCTCTTATTGTCACTCTTTACCTTGTCAATTCTCTCTCTCTCTCTCTCTCTCTCTCTCTCTCTCTCTACATATATATATATATATATATATATAAATGTATATTTTATATATATATATATATATATATAAATGTATATTTTATATATATATATATATATATATATAAAAATGTATATTATATATATATATATATATATATATCTATGTATGTATGTACGTATATACATACATACATACACACATATATATATATATATATATGTATATATATATATATATATATACATTCTCTCTCTCTCTCTCTCTCTCTCTCTACACACACATATATATATGTATATTTTATATATATATATATATATACGTATATTTATATGTATGTATGTATGTACGTATATATACATATATATATATATATATATATACATATATATATATATATATGCATTCTCTCTCTCTCTCTCTCTCTCTCTCTCTGTATATATATATATATATATGTGTGTGTGTGTGTGTGTGTGTAATAGATAAGTTCCATTTCTTGGGGTAAAGAACAAAGGAAAAAGTTACGTTTGATGAAAAAAAAAAATAAAGTTTTTATGTAATTTTTTTTTTTTTAAGTAAACGCTTTTCGTATTATGAATCTCACTTGTTAAGTAATTCTTTTCTTTGGCATACCAGGTCATAGGAGCAGGTTTTAAGATGAAGGTAAAGAAACTTTATTAATTCCATATCAAATACAAAATACATATTGACTTAGTTACTTCTTCTATTTTTTTTTTTAATCTTGAGCCCAGATTTGGCGTTTTTTGTCCTCAATATGATATTTCAAATAATATGATAAAGAAAAGTTGCCTAAAGAATATTGACTTTCTTCGAGAAATTGTGATGTTTATGTTTTTTCCATTTGCTATTAATTTGGTTTGAATAATAGGTGATTTGAGAATATTGTATTATTACTCTACGGACATTTATACCCACGTTTCAATATGAGGCCCTCAAATAGTATTTCTTGAGAAACATTTTTCATGACTAAATTGAATCATATTTTAATAATAACCGATCAAGTAGAAATTTCTGGTTATAAATATATATATATATATATATATATATATAAAATCTCGGCCCTCTTCCTGTTTCTTACATGGATTAAGAGTCGTCCTTTCTCTAATAGTGGCCTCAACGACTGTGGTCATCAAACAAACCTTTTCTTGAAACAGGGCCAAGGCGACAAAGGGTTTGATTTTTTTTTTCCATAATGGTGTTGGGGGTTTGAATCGGACATCTGAGACCAATGGCAGACTGAGGTTTCTACGTGGTGGGTTTTAAAATCTTGGGTCGAGTCTTTCTCAAAAAAAAAAAAAAAAAAAAAAAAAGACGTGTCATGGTCATCAAAATATACCCCATGAAAGTATAATTGAAGGTGGGTTTTTTGTGTGTTTGTGATTTCAGAGTTATGATTTATTTTAGTCTTAATATGAAATGAATGTATTTTTATGCTTATGTTATACAAGTGTCCATTTAAATTAGAGAATTAGTTTCAATTTTCTTCTCCTTCAATCATAGATTTGACAAACATGTCAACTTTTGTTCAAAATGAACCGAAAATATATGTCGATAACAATACTTTACCACCCCATATTTTATTTACTTCTATATTCAAAATTTTATTTCCAAATTTTAATTTTTTTAACATATTAGCTTGAATAATATTTTATTTTGCATTCTGATATTGTTAAAGATAAAATTTGACCATTACATGAACAGGATCCTCCCTGGCCTTCCACGCGGACACGCACAACCAGAAAATTGACAAAATGCCATTCTGATTGAAGCCCAGTGGAATGACGTCATGTATTCAAGCATTTAATTAATTTATGAATGGATTTAGTTCGGGTGGGGTAAAGCAACAAGAACGTAGTTGGAGGGTAGGAGAGAAAGTTGAGAGAACTACCTCAGTAAGCAGCTCTCTCTCTCTCTCTCTCTCTCTCTCTCTCTCTCTCACTACAAAGAGATCTAAACAAAATATACGAATGGGCGGAGATAAATAGGATGGTATTTAACTCCGATAAATTCGAATCAATAAATTATGGAAACAGAGAAGGAATGGTGTATGCATACAAGGGACCTAATAATGAGACAATCACAAACAAGGAAGCAATTAAAGACCTTGGTGTAATTTTAAATAGGAATATGTTATGCAACGACCAAAATAGCAACACTGTTGGCTAAATGTAAAGCAAAAAATGGGAATGTTATTCAGACACTTTAAAACAAGAAAAGCTGAACACATGATTATGCTTTACAAAACTTATGTGCGTAGTACACTCGAGTACTGCAATGTGATATGGTACCCACACTACCAAAAGGATATTGCGCAAATAGAGAGTGTACAAAGGTCCTATACTGCTAGAATAGAAGAAGTTAAGGACCTTGATTACTGGGAAAGACTGCAATTTTTAAAACTATACAGTCTAGAAAGGAGAAGAGAACGCTACATGATAATACAAGCATGGAAGCAAATAGAAGGAATTGCTGAAAACATCATGGAGCTTAAAGTATCAGAAAGAGCAAGCCGAGGTAGATTAATAGTACCAAAAAGCATTCCAGGTAAACTGAGAAAGGCGCACAGGACATTAATCCACAACGCACCCAGCATCGATAATGCAGCGACTATTTAATGTGCTGCCAGCTCATCTAAGAAACATATCAGGAGTGAGCGTTGATGCGTTTAAAAATCAGCTCGATAAATACCTAAGATGCATCCCAGACCATCCAAGACTGGAAGATGCAAAATACACCGGAAGATGTATTAGCAACTCTCTGGTGGATATACGAGGTGCCTCACACTGAGGGACCTGGGGGAACCCAAACAAAAAATAAGGCAATAAGGCTCTCTCTCTCTCTCTTGTTTTCTTTGAGGCTTTTTTAAGTCACGAATATGATCTATCAGTAAGCAGCTCTCTCTCTCTCTCTCTCTCTCTCTCTCTCTCTCTATTGTTTTCTTTGAGGCCTTTTGAAGTCACGAATATGATCTATCAGTAAGCAGTTCTCTCTCTCTCTCTCTCTCTCTCTCTCTCTCTCTCTATTGTTTTCTTTTCTTTGAGGCCTTTTGAAGTCACGAATATGATCTATCAGTAAGCAACTCTCTCTCTCTCTCTCTCTCTCTCTCTCTCTCTCTCTGTTGTTTTCTTTGCAGGCTTTTTGAAGTCATGAATATGATCTATCAGTAAGCAGCTCTCTCTCTCTCTCTCTCTCTCTCTCTCTCTCTCTCTATTGTTTTCTTTTCTTTGAGGCCTTTTGAAGTCACGAATATGATCTATCAGTAAGCAGCTCTCTCTCTCTCTCTCTCTCTCTCTCTCTCTGTTGTTTTCTTTGCAGGCTTTTTGAAGTCATGAATATGATCTATCAGTAAGCAGCTCTCTCTCTCTCTCTCTCTCTCTCTCTCTCTCTCTCTCTATTGTTTTCTTTGAGGGCCTTTTGAAGTCACGAATATGATCTATCAGTAAGCAGTTCTCTCTCTCTCTCTCTCTCTCTCTCTCTCTCTCTATTGTTTTCTTTGAGGCCTTTTGAAGTCACGAATATGATCTATCAGTAAGCAGCTCTCTCTCTCTCTCTCTCTCTCTCTCTCTCTCTCTGTTGTTTTCTTTGCAGGCTTTTTGAAGTCATGAATATGATCTATCAGTAAGCAGCTCTCTCTCTCTCTCTCTCTCTCTCTCTCTCTCTCTCTCTGCTCGATGAGATCCTCATGCGCCATCCTCACTTTTGGTGGATACTGAATAATCAACTGTTTAAATTAGTACAACCTACCTACGAAATCAAACTAAATTTATTTTGTATTCCTTATGAATTCGTTTGTATAACTTTTTGATATATAGAAATGAACAATATTATTTTTGATATTTATTAAATGTCTGTCTATACTTTATATTGTATTTCTTTGTATAACCTTCATTAAAATAATGTAGATGTGATCAATATTAATTTTGATATGTATTTGAATGTGTGTCTATGCTTTATTTTTTTATTGTTTTGGCAAAATATAAGTACAATGTAGATGTAAACAATATTACTGTTACCATGTACTCAAATATTTGACGCCAATGGGCGCAATAACTTGATTAGATTTATTATTATTAGCCAAGCTAAATAGCCCCCCCTCTCTCTCTCTCTCTCTCTCTCTCTCTCTCTCTCTCTCTCTCTTATTTTTTGAGTCCTTTTGAAGTCACGAATATGACTCCAATGTTTGTTTTATTTTGGGTTATATTAATGCCAAATAGCAACTCATTTGCTATAAGTAAAACTTGCCCAAGGGAAACGAAGTCTCATATGGCCGGCCACGTCTGTCTCTGAATATGATGGGGAATGCGCAGTGCGCATCCTGGTAGCCTTTTGCATGTTCTGGATTTAATTGGCCAGAAGGAAGGAAGGAAAAGGGGGGTTGGGAGGAGGGGGGTTATAGAAAGCTAGAATGGGGGGGGGGGGGGGTTGGACCGACGGCGAGCAACGGGGCGTTAGTTAGTTATCAGCGAAATCCTCAAAAGCCTTCAATTTATTCCACGGTTGGTTGCCGGGATCCTCAGCCCATTAATTGGGAGGCTCCTTTTATATTCTTGCTAATTGTCTTTCCTTTTGTTTTCTATGGGAAAGAGACCCGGGCTTAGGGTACCAGGTGGACTGATCCGAAAAAGGGTTGAATCTCAAGTTTTTGGATTTCACAGTAGTAGGATTTTTGGATTATTATATTCCTTGTTCCATGTCGAATGGTTCAGGTCGAATTTTCAAGCATGATTTTTTAAATGTAACTTTTTTTTTTTATTCCAAAGACTTCTAAGAATAATTCAAAATGGTTGTGTCATGAAGTTCATGGAATTTACTTGTAAATTTAAAGATTTGCAAGTGAATTACTAGCAGGTTTGTATGAATTTCGAGTTGTGAATGGTGTAGGTTTGAAGTGACATTTTTTTTTTTTTTACAAGTAAATTCTCTTACTGGCCAATTAGTGCCTTAATATGGCCTATGCCTAAAGTAGGATATCTGAATTGTGGGTAAAGGAATAATAGTAGGGATTTACAAAAGAAAAAGATAGGAATTTCTCTTAAAACTGGGCTGTTTATGAAATCCTATGAAAACTGAGATGAAGATAGATAGAAAGATAGGAATTTTTCTTAGTATTGGGCTGTTTATGGAATCCCATGAAAATTGTAAGCATGGAAAAAATGGAAACGAAGGAGTTTTCTCTTTAAGATGTAGCATTGTAACTGGTTATGAAATCCAATAGAAATATATACCAGGAAAAAAATTTAAAATATAGAAATTTCCCATAAGATAAGGCTGATTATAGAATCCTATAATTCGAAACTATGATGAAGTTCCAACTGTGAACTTATCTTTCTTTCAACTCCAGTATATCCTCCTAGTAATTTAAGATGATAATTTTAGCTTCTGACCAAAAGTGGTCGTGAACCATGAAGATTTAATTGATTATATTCCTGTAAAGTCGTTTTTCTTAAGTGAATATTTAAACCTTATAGATAGCACATTATATACCTGCGTATCGTAGTAAGAATTGAGTTAATCTTTAAATTGTCATTTTTTTTTATGATATAGCAAAATTGTTATTTTTAACAATAATTACTTTTATAATACTATAAACGGTTTTAGTGTAGAATAGTGGGTTATATAAAAAAATGTTTACCAGCATAAAAAAAAAGGTTTAACATGTGCACTCGTAAGATTTACAATTTTGGTTGTCAAGCTTATCGATGTATAGTTATTTCCACTGTAATGGTTTCTTTTATTGATCGATTGATTTGAGCTGTTCTGGCATCCTGACAGCTAAAGTCACTGACGCCTTTTTTTTTTTTTTTTTTAAGGAAGTCGTATGTAGACATTTTATAAATATGTGCCTGCATGAGTAAACACACTTGGAAGTATGACCCTTACGTTTGAAAATGGGATGACTTAAAAAAAAAAACACACACATGAAGCGAATGGCTTAAAGGTCTCATTCTTTTCCGACCACGAAATTCACAAGCAATGAAAGACGTAGACGAATTCCCGGCCTCTTGTTCCACCCGCTTTGAAAAATGTCTTAGTTTTCAATTACCATTAGAGGTGACCTGATGTGATATGCCTGGCGATGAGACAGTCCTTTGTCAGGGTCATGTTAGCGGAGGAGGAGGAGGAGGAGGAGGAGGCAGTTCATAGGGTCTGCAGTGACCATTTGTTATTTGAAGGTTTTTGTTTCATTGGTTCAAAACTCGTAGTAAATGTTTTTATGTTGAACAGGTTGACATATATTTTTATTTTTTATATATGAAATATATGTGTTAATGTTGTTAATGTTTTTTTTTGAATATTGTATTTTAAATGTTCATTACTTCTCATATCGTTTATTTATTTCCTTATTTACTTTCCTTACTGGGCTATTTTTTCAATGTTGGAGCCCTTGGACTTAAAGTATCTTGCTTTTTCCCACTAGGGATGTAGCTTAGCTAGTAGTAATAATAATAATAATAATAATAATAATAATAATAATATAATTTTTTACGGGTTTGCGTTGTCGATTATGATACTTTTAAATTATGCTACATTCACCAAGCCATTTTTCCTTGTTACCATGTTGTTACTAACGCTGATTATAATGACAATAAATTCATAATTCAAGTAATAATAGAGATTTGTTTCTTCCTGTTGGGAATTTTTACAGTGCAAGGCCCCAGGTTTTCTTTTTATTTTGACTGGTTGTTTTTCTCTTCTGGTTAATGGTCACATTATAATAAATTTAACTTGAGCTGCATTCATCAGTTTTTTTTTTCTTTCTTTTTTTTTTCCGATGATAATGATAATAATAATTCAAATGATAATATAAATTTGATGGGGATTTTTCAGTGCAGTTTAGTAGAATTCTAGGTTTTTTTATTTTTGTTCTGGCAATTTGTTTTTCCCCTTCTTGTTTATGGTCGATTTTACCGTGTTGTCTGCTACTAATAGTATTTTTTCATTTATTTTTGCGTATCTCTTCTCCCTACTGTAATTCCACAGAGTTTTCCCTCTTGTTTCTTTCATTGCATACCGTGAATTCATCCCCTCTTTGGCCAGTTTTATTCCATTTGAAAAATAGCATTTTTTTTTATTTAGAAATATCCTTCAAGTACAGTTTGTTTAAGAGAAATTCATCGTTATAACATTACCCTATTTGTATGTGTAGTGTTTACGTGTAAATTGAAGTTGATGAAGTTTTTATCACCGATAGTTTTCCTTCGATGGTAAATTCCATTCAAGATGCATAGTAATATGGGATATTTTCGAAAAGAAATAATTTGTAGAGATATGCATTATTTACCATTCCTCAGATCCTGTCCATTAGATTCTATTGAAGACATCATTGTTGATTAATTAGTAAAATTCTGCTCATTTCCCTTCAGATTATTTTCTTCTTATTTCCTTGATCACACCATAATGCGCATTATTATCCATTCTCAAACCATCCATTTCAACTACCTAGTTAAACCACCAATCTTTCTCTCTATTCTCTTAGAATGAGCGTACTATAAATATTTATGACAACTGACGTAAGTGTGATCATGGTGAGGGATAGATGGAGAAGGTTTGGACATGCTATTCGCTCTCCCCAAGAGAGATTAGTTCACCAAACTTTCAACTGGGCTCCAGAAGGCATTAGAAAGGTTGGAAGACCCAGGCCTACATGGCTGAGGACAATGAAGCGTGAAGAAGGAAATGATGAATGGAGAAGTATTGCATTAAAAGCTCAAGATAAAGACGACTGGCGAAATCTAACCGAGGCCCTTTGCGTCAATAGGCGTAGGAGGAGATGATAACGAATTAAAACCATCTTCACTTGCCTTTTCCATGCTATTTCCTCAACCCTATTTTTTATATTTAAAAATCTTGATCATGATTTCGTAATCGGTTTTCCTTTCTTGCTAACCGCGTCATCATTACAATACACACAAACGACTTTATCCGTTTCATAATTTTTCCCAAATTGAACATGCAATTGCGCATATACACTTACCGAGTTGCAAATCCCAAGATTACTACATGTCCAATCTTCAATTCTTTTTTACTTTTCTCAATCGAGTTCAGGCAATTCCTGCTAGTTAATCTTCATGTCACTGGATAAAGACTAAAGTTGAACTGTTGACCAAGAAGGGGTACAGTGTACAATATACTATAGTCAATTCTTTTTAGTGAGGCAGATTTGCACCGACTCGCAGGGGTGCCCCTTTAGCTCGGAAAAGTGTCCTGATCGCTGATTGGTTGGGCAAGGTAATTCTAACCAATCAGTTAGCAGGAAACCTTTCCGAGCTAAAAGGGCACCGCTGCGAGTCAGTAAAAATGCGCTTCATTAAGAAAAATTGAATATAGAACATGTGTATTTCTTTTCTAAAGAAAACACTTCTCTCCTTCCAACTTCGTTGGTGAAGGTAATTATGTCAAGAGAAGAAGTAAGTACGAACAAAATTTCATGCAGTTTTA
>NC_090729.1:122051135-122086135 GCF_036898095.1 Palaemon carinicauda
ACCCATGTTTATATGTATTTACGCTTTTATGATTAGCCATAATATAATTATTGATGTAGACTTTATATCCTCTGTATGGGGTTAAGCCAGAAAGGTACAGTTTTTCTGACATTCAGCAAGTCTTTAGTGTTAAATACCTATTCTTGACACTTAGCTGGTGAAGTTAAGGAGGGTATGCTGGGAGTGATCCATTGATCCACCAAACGTGAGCCACAGGTGGATTGTACCTACCTAAAGGTGGATGTTGGGTTGTTACATTTCCTTGTTAGTTAGGTTTATATATATACATATATATATATATATATATATATATATATATGTATATATATGTATATATACTATATATATATATATATATATATATATGTATATATATGTATATATACTATATATATATATATATATATATATATATATATATATATATATATATATACTTACATACATACACACACATATGTAAACATATATATATATATATATATATATATATATAATTTATATATATATATATACATATATATACATACACACAACACACACACACACATATATATATATATATATATATATATATATATATATATATATATATATATACGTACATATATATAGTAGTCACATATGCATATTGTATGTACACCTATATACGTACATAAACAGACAAATATGGTACATATCCCGTTGTATTCTATCCAAGACAATATCTACCAAGATGTACTTAAGAATTTTTGAATATAAATACCAAAAGACGGTACCTCTCTCCCCATTTAAACACATCTTTTCTTAGTTATCATGGAATAAGATAGAATAATTCAACAGTATTCCATATCCTGATATCTTTTATATGTACTTGTTTATCTTCCCATCTCACGAGCCATCCTTTCCTCCATTGCTTTGACTTTATGGTGAACATGAATTTCACAAACGTTATTTTTATAGCCAACCGCCATTTCTTTTATGTCTTGAATGGAAATTTTATGCCATATCAAAGGCGTAAAAGAAAGGCACTGAGTGACGTACAGTATTTGGTGTTGCTGAAGACTTTTTTTTTATTCTATATATATATATATATATATATATATATATATATATATATATATATATATATATATATATATATATATATATATATATTTTTTTTTTTTTTTTTTTTTTTGTATACTCTCGTATATGTTCTATATTTTGTTATGTAAGATATTGTTGTTATTACTGTTACTACTGTAAACGACCAGTTGAAAATGAAGGCTAAATATTTGGATAAGTATGCACACACACACACACACACTAGGGTATTACGCGTATAACGGGAGATGGAAAAGGGGTGCGGGTGCGAGATCGCTATTCTAGACTGGTTTTGAACGCGTTACTATCCTATTAGTCAGCTTATTGATTTGATATACTTTTCCCACCAGTTTTCCCATTTTTTTTATCAATATCGTATCACGTTATGAATGAAAGTTCAAAAATGGCAATAGGTTTTATTTCATAAAAGTAACCACTAAATATTTAGATAAATATGCATACACATGCACCAGGGTATTACTACTCCCCCTTTCCCCTACCTAAGGGATGGAAAGATACCGAGTAGTTATGCGTATGATAATGTCCCTGAGCGGATATGTGTGTGTGTATATATATATATATATATATATATATATATATATATATATATATATATATATATATATATATATATAGATCGATAGATAAATAGATATAGACACTTGCTCGTTATTACATAAGGGTTATTATTATTATTATTATTATTATTATTATTATTATTATTATTATTGTTATTAAACGTCATTGATTTCATTGGCCATTTTTATAAATTGTTTTTTAATTCGAATTTCCCTTTCTCTTATTTTGGATTTTTTTTTTCCAAAATACTTCCCAAGGGGAATAGGAACGAATCCCCCTCGTCCCACCTTTTTCATTTCTTTATATGAGTGAAATTAAGGAGGCAGTGAAATTTAAGTGGATATTGAAACTTAGATTTCAAAGTTCCAACGGATCGTAAAATTACTGATTTTACAAAATTTACGAACTCCAACTTCCTGACTCTTCAGAAATACGATTTTTCCAAGATCTTATGGACTGATGAAAGACCAGGGTTGTGGTGGCCGATGTGGTAACGTCCCTGAATGGTGAACGCTAGACTGAGGTTCGAGTCCCGCTCAAACTCGTTAGTTTCTTTGGTCGCTGCAATCTCACCATCCTTGCGAGCAAAGGATGGAGGGTTTTGGGGAGCCTATAGGTTTATCTGCAGAATCATCAGCAGCCATTGCCGGGCCCTCCTTGGTCCTAGCTTGGGTGGAGAGGGCGCTTGCGGCTGATCATATGTATATATGTTCAGTCTGTAGGGCATTGTCCTGCTTGCTAGTGTATTGTCACTGTCCCTTGCCTCGGCCATTCATAAGTGACCTTCAAACCTTTATAGTAATTTGATGAATGGTAAAAATATAAATTTTTTAGCCCCTCTATTGCTTGATTGGTCTTTATCTATTTTACATAATTTGCTGACCGGTTATGCATTTTCTCTATCTAATTGATTGTTTTATTAGAGAGTAATTTTCAGTATTGTCTTTCTGACTGAGTATGTAATAACAGATATTTTAACTAGAGGGGTCACCCAGTAGAGCTCAGACCTCTGCTGCGGCAGGTCACTTATCGATCTTTTTCTTTCTCTTGATCTTTGACCTTAACATGTATCACTTGGCGTGGATTTTCATACACTGAAATATCAACCAAGTTTGTAGTTTCTTTAACAACTATATCCAATCTTGTGGCTGTTTACGTGAATTGGACATTTTGCTTGACCGTAACCTTGACCTTCCCGAATTTTATCATTTCCAGCTTTTTCCATAACAGTTAATCCCTGCAAGTTTCATAACTATACGATTAAGATTGTGGCCAGGAAGCTGTCACAAACAAACATACAGTTTTTTACTCTATAATGTTTATAATGTTTTTCGTACAAAATTATTATGCATGTTTATATGCGTTTATAAATATGTACTACGTATGTACATTTTTAGCGCATATATGTATATTTGCATCTGCGCAAAAATTCTCCCCCCCCCAAAAAAAAAAAAACGAGAGAGAGAGAGAGAGAGAGAGAGAGAGAGAGAGAGAGAGAGAGAGAGAGAGATTTGCTGGCCTTTGACCAAATTTTTGGCTTCTCTTTAAGACCAAGGACTTCAGTTAAAAACGTTGAATAAGATCATTCTTTTCCTATTAAAAGAAAAAAATGTCTCTGTTAGGAACGCTGTGCGCTGCAATACGCCCCCGAGCTCTCCAGCATCATTTTCCGTCGACAGACAATATGATCAGGTATGTTATTAGTGCTGAGTGCAGCAGCATCTTTTATTTCGTTGGGAGCAATGAAGCAGACGGAATTTTATTCGTTCCTCTTGATGAAAATGCCATCACAGTTTTGTTCCGGTTCCAATAATGTTATTTCTTGTTTTCCTATCGATGCTTTTTCCCGTAATGATCATTTTGCTTTTCTTATTACCTCCGCGAACGAATTTGGAAGGAGGTTATGTTTTTGCCTTTGTTTGTATGTTAGCGTGGGTGTGTGTTTGTGAACAGCTTCCTGGCCACAATATTAATCCTAGAGTAATGAAATTTGCAGGCATTAACGGTTATGTAAAAAGCTGGAAATGATTAAATTTTGGAAGGTCAAGGTCAAAGGTCACGGTCAAGTAAAATGCCCAATTCACGTAATCAGTCATAAGTTTGGACATTGTTGACACAGACTTTTAATTTGGTTGATATTTGACTGTATGAAAATCCACGCCAATTAGTACTTGTTAAGGCCAAAGGTCAAGGTCAAGATCGAGTAAAAGGTCGAGAAATAAGCTGCCGTGGTGAAGATCTGCGCTCTACTGAGTGCCTCTCTAGTTTTCTATGTTTTCTTCTTGTTTTGGTACTTATTCTGTTTAATTATTTCCTTTGCCATTTCCATCACGGATGAGAGGATGTTCCAGTCATGCAAAACTGCATCATGGCAACTTGTTTGTATATATTTCTTTTTTATATATTGCACTTTATAAATAAATGGTGGGGGCGGCAGCGATTGTGATATAATTTTCCTCCTTGTGTGTTTTGTATTCCAGCGTATGTTGTGCATTCATATTTATGCGCACGCTCGCACATGTTTTGGAATATCTACACATAAGAGAGAGAGAGAGAGAAAGAGAGAGAGAGAGAGAGAGAGAGAGAGAGAGAGAGAGAGAGAGAGAGAGAGAGTAAAAGCTGAACAGTATGAAGAGCTTATCGAAGCAAGTCTACTTTAAGGGATTGGAGCGTAGCCGTCAAATATACTTGGAAGACAGTGATTGAAGGACTGAGATATTAAAGGTGTCTGGTTTCAGGTCCAGTTCCATTAGAATAGAAGCTCACCAGAACGTCAGCCGAGCAAGCCCAACTGCCCACCGTGGTACCCAACCACAGCAGTGGCCTCCCTAGTAAACAGCTTAAACTCACGCTCCCGGTCCAGGGTCGATCTGCTGCCATGCGAATGCTAGGCGAACACGGCACCACTGTACGAGCCAAGAGGAATGGAAGTTGACCTGAAGGTTTGAAAGATGTGAGAACATGGACCAAAATGGCATCAGGAAATTTCAGTAGGTAAAAACTGCATAGAGATAACGTAAAAGAGTACTTAGTATTTTTCCCTGTTGGAGACCTTGGGCTTATAGCATCTTGCTTTACCAACTAGGGTTGTAGCTTAGCTAGTAATGATATTAATAATAATATGGGATGAGAGGGGAATATGGGCGTTGAAGATAGAAAGGACTATTTTTCCCTGTTGGAGATATTGAGCTTATGGCATCTTGCTTTTCTAACTAGGGTTGTAGCTTAGCTAGTAATAACAACAACAACAATAATAATAATAATAATAATAATAATAATAATAATAATAATAATAATAATATGGGATGAGAGGGGAATATGGGCGTTGAAGATAGAAAGGACTATTTTTCCCTGTTGGAGATATTGAGCTTATGGCATCTTGCTTTTCCAATTAGGGTTGTAGCTTAGTTATTAATAACAACAACAACAACAATAATAATAATAATAATAATAATAATAATAATAATAATAATAATAATAATAATAATATAGGATGAGAGGTGAATATGGGCGTTGAAGATAGAAAGGACCTTGACACAGGGATTGCGAACGAATATGAAAATGAGTCGGGCGTTATAGTTAAGGACTTACGTTTTACCTACTAGTGCATAGCTGGCATTTATAACTTAGCAGGAGAGCGTTAACTTTTCGAAAGTTATTATGTGAAAGTAATATCCTTGAAGCTGCGGAAATCGAAGGAAGTGACGGGAGGAATATTCTTTCTGGATATATATATTATTGAATTGCAGAGCTTAATTCTTTATCAGTGTAGGATATTTGATGGGTTATTTTACCAATGTATTGGCCCCCATTTTCTCTTGCTTGAGGGTACGCTCTGACACACTATTCTATCGTATTTCTCTTATTATTTTGAAGTTTTTATAGTTTATATATGAAAGATTTATTTCAATGTTATTGTTGTTCTTAAACTTCTCTTGTAGTGTATTTCCTTATTTTCTTTCCTTGCTGGGTTATTTTCCCTGTTGGAGCCCTTAAGCTTATAGCATCCCGCTTTTCCAACTAGGGTTGTAGCTTGGCAAGTAATAATAATGAAAATAATACCCTGTGGCCTATATTAGATATGGTGTTCTGTGCTCCGTACCATTGTCATTCACATAAAGCTTAAACAAATGAAATTATATTCATTTATAGTAAAGAGAAAAAAAAGTCATGTTGTTACCTTAATTCGTAACGAAAACATTTATTTAGACCTTCTTATGGCATGCCTAATATATTTACAAAAGTTACGTATCTACAGAGGAATACTGACAGCAGTGCCCCATCATTTATTTCTAGTTTTCCTTGTAATTCATAAAATAATGATATAGTCGGAAAAAATGTCGCAGTTCATGCAACCATGATTTTTCCATATTTCATAACTTTATAATCAAATTAATAAATTTTCCTGTTCATGGGTTCCACTAAATAAACACCACAGAGTGAAAGTCGTTGAGTGGTCACAATTTGTCTGTTCTTCCCCTATAGGTCTATGCTAAGTCATCAACAGCCATTGCCTGGCCCTCCTGAACCCTAGCTTGGGTGAGGGGGGGGGCCCTAGGGTGCTGATCATATGTATATATAGTCAGTCTCTAGGGCATTGTCCTGCTTGATAGGGCAATGTCACCGTCCCTTGCCTCTGCCATTCATGAGTAGCCTTTAAATCTTTAATGCCCCATACCACCTATGAACTAACGACTACCCCTTTTCATACCAAAACACTGATTCTGTTCCATCTGGCCCAAGATAGCCAAGGGGCATTGTCGTGTTCCCGGCTATTGTAATTACATAATGCACCATTTGAAAATTACTTCTCTGTATTTCGGAGAACTGTACTGTGTGTATACATTACCTCGTCCTCTCTCGACCACTCGCTCCAGTGGAGGTTTGCATCTCGAAGCAGTGTCTTGAGATATAGATGATGATATTGAAGTGAAAGTTATTAATGGTTTAAAGTTAGCATTGTTCTATTGATTGTGAGTTTGTAATGGTTGAGGATGGAGATGTTATTATAGTACACGTGTCCGGGTATTTTTTTTTTTTTTTTTTAACTTCTTGAACTCTTAATGTTTATGGTGTTTTGATCAGGAAATATATGTAAAATAGAAAAAATGTCATGTCAGCATTCTGTTTTGTTTTTCAAGGTCATTGGCCTCTTGAGTTTTCCGATTCACTCTATGCAGATGTTGGTCCTGAAATGTAATCCTCTGTGGTAATATGTGCAAAACTGAATTCCATTTAAAATCTATGGGGGGTAATTCTTCGGTATGATGGTAAATTGCTTTCGATTATCAGTGATCGAAAGATAACAGCACAAAAACATTAACTGCAGCAGCAGCAGCAGATATATCTCCAGAGCTACACGATATTTTACGGATAATCATTGCACATAAATGTGTTCGTTTTTTTTTTTTTTAATGGGATTTAAGTTTTTCAAAATAGGAAATATACCTTTTCTAATGTGTTATAAGTAAGAGGTAAAAAATGGGCGATTCATCTAAATAACTTCTAGTTCTACTGGAGCAGATAAGATATGCTACCTTATGTTTTGTTGATTTAGGCTTGTATAAACTATGGCCCCTGAGGCCATTTCAGGGCCCAAAGACAGTTCCAAAGATGTAGATAGTATGTAGAAAATATCAATATCTTTCTCTCATGACTTGGACTGCAGTTTGTCAAATTGATATGTATTTGTGTGCATATGATGTATATTATCTTTTGTTAAAACCATGGCCTCACATTCCAAGATAGAAACACTATAGATGTCAACAAATCAAGTTTGTAATTTGTAGGAAGAATCACAGTCTTGTTCTCGAAAGTGCAGCGAGATGTTTCAGATGAGATATGTGACTCGGGGATCGCTTTATGGTATATTTGTGCTAACTTTGTATGTATCATAGTTTTTATATATATATATATATATATATATATATATATATATATATATATATTATATATACATATATATATATATATATATATATATATATATATATATATATATATATATATATGCATACGTGTGTATGTATCATAATATGTCTTTTTCGACCGATGTGTTTACGTGTGGAATTTACTTAAATTTAAGAGTGATTTCTGAAGTCTTAAAAAGATTAAATAAAATGCCATTGTCACTGTAACTTATATCCACAGAAAGTGTTGACACTGAGAAAATTGAATTCGAAGTAGAATATTATTATTCTAATTTTATTCCACGAATTTCCACTAAGCACCCAAGTCATATGGGCTGCAAACACGGAAACTGTTTTGAAAACTTAAATATTGAATCATCTTTTATTGTTCTTGAGGTAGGGTTCTGAATAGCATTACTATCTCCAGTTTTCCACGCTTTTTATTAACGTTATATTAAAGCGTTGTGTATGTGTTTATCTATGTAAATATTTAACCGTCAATTTTGACGGGTCGAGTACCCTAGTTTGATATAAACATTGAATATGGAATTAAATATAATTCGAGGAATCAATGAAGTGAGAATATATGGGAAGACTCGACATAAAAGGCTAAATAGAAACACGAACCAGGGAGAGCCAGGCAATAGCTGTATGTTCTCCCAACCACACCATCCCTTGCTAACAAGGTGATGTTGCAGATACTACAAGAAAGTATCGAGCTGGGGATCCTGGAACCCCAGTCCATCAGATCACCAGGTAGGGAAATTGGGGAATTTATTTCGTTGGTTAGAAAAGCTGCATAATTCCGGGTGATGAGGAAATGCAGTGTTTCTTCCAGTGCACGTAAATGGGTTGTACCTCACGAATATAATTTCAATGCTGAATAATGGATAAATAGTGGAACTAAATGGGCTGAAACTGATATTGACTGTAATATGGTTCGGTAATATAGAGAGAACAGGTGACGTTTATAATTTGAAAATGTTTGGTTGCAGGAAAGCAGGGTGACCAGAAAAATGCTGGCTCTCGGGGGTATAAGAGAAGTTGAAACGAAAAGGCTAAGCATTGTTCATGTAAAGTTATAATTAGGGTTTGTGCTACTGAATCGTTGATTATAGTCCATTTATTTTACCGTTCCCCACCCTCCTTCTCCCGCCAACCTTTCCTCATCCCTTAAAGATAAAATGAAAAGACAGACTTTTTGAAAGTAAAGAATCTGTTGCTCTAAAATGAATGCTAAAAGCTTTCTTTTATCAATTTATCCAATAGTCGGCTTTTCCGATGCATCGTTTAATCGACTGCGGCGAGACCAGAAAATATTGGAAAAAGGGACTTGCTGTTTTTCCATTTCCTCGCGTTTTCCCGCGAATTTGCATAACTGTATTGCTTCTGTATTCTATTATACCAGTATATTTTCTTTTGCGGTATATTTTCATCATCATCATTTCCTCCACCTCCTATCAACGCAAAAGGCCTCGGTTATATTTCGCCAGTCGTCTATATCTTGAGCTTTCAATTCAATACTTTTCCATTCATCAGACTTCACGCTTCATAGTCCTCCGCCATATGGGTTGGGTATATTTTACCATTTGTCAATCAATTTTATACCCCATTTTCCGCGTGAATAAATGATTTGAACGGAAGGATAACGTCCTCTATTCTGGCCTATCTTCAGAGATTATTACCACTATTTGGCCGCCGTGAAAACATAGCGACCGCTTTGGCGATGTTTACGCGGAGTTTAGGAGTTGTCCAGAAACTCGTTTCCCTCGAATATCGCCGTAATAAACGCTCCCTCCTCACAGTCGCTTGCATTTCGAACGACCTCGAGTCTAAATTGGTTTCGGCTCTCCCAGTAATGGATTCTCGTAATTCAGTTTGGGTTGAAGTAGATAGGTAAGGCAAGCATTCGTAGACCCCGTTCAGTCAGAATGCTTGAGGGTGGGAGGTAAATTTCGTAAGCATTCGTAGGCCCCGTTCAGTCAGAGTGCTTGAGACTGGGACGTAAATTTCGTAAGCATTCGTAGGGCCCTTTCAGTCAGAGTGCTTGAGGCTGGGACGTAATTTTCGTAAGCATTCGTAGGCCCCGTTCAGTCGGAGTGCTTGAGGCTGGGACGTAATTTTGTAAGCATTCGTTGGCCCCGTTCAGTCGGAGTGCTTGAGGCTGGGACGTAAATTTCGTAAGCATTCGTAGGCTCCGTTCGGTCGGAGTGCTTGAGGCTGGGACGTAAATTTCGTAAGCATTCGTAGGCCCCGTTCGGTCGGAGTGCTTGAGGCTGGGACGTAAATTTCGTAAGCATTCTTAGGCCCCGTTCAGTCGGAGTGCTTGAGGCTGGGACGTAAATTTCGTAAGCATTCGTAGGCCCCGTTCAGTCGGAGTGCTTGAGGCTGGGACGTAAATTTCGTAAGCATTCGTAGGCCCCGTTCAGTCGGAGTGCTTGAGGCTGGGACGTAAATTTCGTAAGAATTCGTAGGCCCCGTTCAGTCGGAGTGCTTGAGGCTGGGACGTAAATTTCGTAAGCATTCGTAGGCCCCGTTCAGAGTGCTTGAGACTGGGACGTAAATTTCGTAAGCATTCGTAGGCCCCGTTCAGAGTGCTTGAGACTGGGACGTAAATTTCGTAAGCATTCGTAGGCCCCGTTCAGAGTGCTTGAGACTGGGACGTAAATTTCGTAAGCATTCGTAGGCCCCGTTCAGTCGGAGTGCTTGAGGCTGGGACGTAAATTTCGTAAGGATTCGTAGGCCCCGTTTAGTCAGTGGGACGTAATTTTGTAAGCATTCGTAGGCCCCGTTCAGTCGTAGTGCGTGAGGCTGGGACGTAAATTTCGTAAGAATTCGTAGGCCCCGTTCAGTCGGAGTGCTTACGGCTGGGACGTAAATTTCGTAAGCATTCGTAGGCCCCGTTCAGAGTGCTTGAGGCTGGGACGTAAATTTCGTAAGCATTCGTAGGCCCCGTTCAGTCGGAGTGCTTAAGGCTGGGACGTAAATTTCGTAAGAATTCGTAGGCCCCGTTCAGAGTGCTTGAGACTGGGACGTAAATTTCGTAAGGATTCGTAGGCCCCGTTCAGAGTGCTTGAGACTGGGACGTAAATTTCGTAAGAATTCGTAGGCCCCGTTCAGTCGGAGTGCTTAAGGCTGGGACGTAAATTTCGTAAGGATTCGTAGGCCCCGTTTAGTCAGAGTGCTTGGGGCTGGGACGTAATTTTGTAAGCATTCGTAGGCCCCGTTCAGTCGGAGTGCTTGAGGCTGGGACGTAAATTTCGTAAGAATTCGTCGGCCCCGTTCAGTCGGAGTGCTTAAGGCTGGGACGTAAATTTCGTAAGCATTCGTAGGACCCGTTCAGAGTGCTTGAGGCTGGGACGTAAATTTCGTAAGCATTCGTAGGCCCCGTTCAGTCGGAGTGCTTAAGGCTGGGACGTAAATTTCGTAAGAGTTCGTAGGCCCCGTTCAGAGTGCTTGAGACTGGGACATAAATTTCGTAAGCATTCGTAGGCCCCGTTCAGAGTGCTTGAGACTGGGACGTAAATTTCGTAAGAATTCGTAAGCCCCGTTCAGTCGGAGTGCTTAAGGCTGGGACGTAAATTTCGTAAGGATTCGTAGGCCCCGTTTAGTCAGAGTGCTTGGGGCTGGGACGTAATTTTGTAAGCATTCGTAGGCCCCGTTCAGTCGGAGTGCTTGAGGCTGGGACGTAAATTGCGTAAGAATTCGTAGGCCCCGTTCAGTCGGAGTGCTTAAGGCTGGGACGTAAATTTCGTAAGCATTCGTAGGCCCCGTTCAGGGTGCTTGAGGCTGGGACGTAAATTTCGTAAGCATTCGTAGGCCTCGTTCAGAGTGCTTGAGGCTGGGACGTAAATTTCGTAAGCATTCGTAGGCCCCGTTCAGAGTGCTTGAGGCTGGGACGTAAATTTTCCTAAGTATTCGTAGGCCCCGTTCAGTCGGAGTGCTTAAGGCTGGGACGTAAATTTCGTAAGAATTCGTAGGCCCCGTTCAGAGTGCTTGAGATTGGGACGTAAATTTCGTAAGAATTCGTAGGCCCCGTTCAGAGTGCTTGAGACTGGGACGTAAATTTCGTAAGCATTCGTAGGCCCCGTTCAGAGTGCTTGAGACTGGGACGTAAATTTCGTAAGAATTCGTAGGCCCCGTTCAGTCGGAGTGCTTAAGGCTGGGACGTAAATTTCGTAAGGATTCGTAGGCCCCGTTTAGTCAGAGTGCTTGGGGCTGGGACGTAATTTTGTAAGCATTCGTAGGCCCCGTTCAGTCGGAGTGCTTGAGGCTGGGACGTAAATTTCGTAAGAATTCGTAGACCCCGTTCAGTCGGAGTGCTTAAGGCTGGGACGTAAATTTCGTAAGCATTCGTAGGCCCCGTTCAGAGTGCTTGAGGCTGGGACGTAAATTTCGTAAGCATTCGTAGGCCCCGTTCAGTCGGAGTGCTTAAGGCTGGGACGTAAATTTCGTAAGAATTCGTAGGCCCCGTTCAGAGTGCTTGAGACTGGGACGTAAATTTCGTAAGCATTCGTAAGCCCCGTTCAGAGTGCTTGAGACTGGGACGTAAATTTCGTAAGAATTCGTAGGCCCCGTTCAGTCGAAGTGCTTAAGGCTGGGACGTAAATTTCGTAAGGATTCGTAGGCCCCGTTTAGTCAGAGTGCTTGGGGCTGGGACGTAATTTTGTAAGCATTCGTAGGCCCCGTTCAGTCGGAGTGCTTGAAGCTGGGACGTAAATTTCTTAAGAATTCGTAGGCCCCGTTCAGTTGGAGTGCTTAAGGCTGGGACGTAAGTTTCGTAAGCATTCGTAGGCCCCGTTCAGAGTGCTTGAGGCTGGGACGTAAATTTCGTAAGCATTCGTAGGCCCCGTTCAGAGTGCTTGAGGCTGGGACGTAAATTTCCTAAGCATTCGTAGGCCCCGTTCAGTCAGTGCCTGAAGCTGGGACGTAAATTTTATGGGAACTAACAGCGCGAAAAGGTTAAGAGTTATCTTTGGGCAGACATACATTTGGTCTTTCTAGCTATTCCGAGACAGCATTGACAAAGACAGAGCACAGGCTAGTTTAGATTAAGTTTACTTCTGCGGTACATTTGATCAATCATACGGTTTAGTTCAAGAAGTTTCTGCGTGTTGACGTTCTAAAGAGGCATAGATTTTATATTATTATTATTATTATTATTATTATTATTATTATTATTATTACTACTTTCTAAGCTACAACCCCAGTTGGAAAAACAAGATGCTATAAGCCCTAGGGATCCAATAAGGAAAATATCCCACTGAGGAAAGGAAATAAGGAGATAAGTAGTTTACCAGAGAAGTAATTAACAATTAAATAAAACAGTAATAATAAGATAAGTTCGTATATAAACTATAAAAACTTTAAAAAAAATAACAAGAGGAAAAGAAATAAGATAGAATAGTGTGACCGAGTGTACTCTCAAGCAAGAGAACTGTAATCCAAGACAGTGGATGGCCATGGTACAGAGGCTATGCCACTATCCAAGACTAGAGAACAATGGTTTAAATTTGGAGTGTCCTTTTCCTAGAAAAGCTGCTTACCATAGCTATAGAGTCTCTTATACCCTTACCAAGAGGAAAGTAGCCACTGAACAACTACAGTGCAGTAGTTAACCCCTTCAGCGGAGAAGAATTGTTTGGTAATCTCAGTGTTGTCAGATATAACATATTCTACTCTAATGAGGATAGAGTAGAATATGTAAAGAATAGGCCAGACTATTCGGTTTATGTGTAGGCAAAAGGAAAAGGCACCGTAACCAGAGAATTATCGAATGTAGTAGTGTCTGGCCAGTCAAAGGGCCCAATAACTCTAGCGGTAGGGAGTTATCACATTATATCGCCTAATTTATTTTTTCATCTCATATATTTACCATATGATTATATTTTAATTACCTCTGCCAACGAAAGTTGGAAGGAGATTATGTTTTCGCCTTGTTTGTGTGTGTGTGTGTGTATATGTTTGTGATCAGCTTCTTGGACACAATCGTAGAGTAATGAAACTTGCATCGATTGACTGTGATGTGAGGTCAAAGTCAAAGTCACGGTCAGGAAAAATGTCCAATTCACGTAATCAATCATAAGTTTGAACATTGTTGTTACAGACTTTAAACTTGGTTCATACTTGAGAGTATGAAAATCCACGCCAATTAATGTATGTCAAGGTCAAAGGTCAAGGTAAAGATCAAGAAATAAGCTGCCACGGCGGAGGTCTGCCCTCTACTGAGTGCCCCTCGTGTTACGTTATATCTTTCTCGAATGATACAGACCAGATCTGTAAGAGTCAAGCTTGACTTACTGTGCTGGTAATTCTCATTTTGATAATAATGAAAATGTATTTATAATCTACTTAACTTGGTTAATGGAAGGTTTATACTTATATTCCACTATATTTAGTTATTTACCAACATTATTATTATTATTATTATTATTATTATTATTATTATTATTATTATTATTACTTGCTAAGCTACAACCCTAGTTGGAAAAGCAGGATGCTATAAGCCCAAGGGGCTCCAACAGGGAAAATAGCTCAGTGATGAAAGGAAACAAGGAAAATTAAATATTTCAAGAACAGTAACGATATTGAAATAAATATTTCCTATGTAAACTATAAAGACGTGAACAAAACAAGAGGGAGAGAAATAAAACAGAATATACACGTTCTATTTTTTACTTACGACTAATGGTATGATTGTTGACAATCAATGTGCAAATTAAGACAACTCTAGGTGTGGTTGGTCATTCCTCTTATTGTAAAACTGAAGGTGATCTGAAACAGATAAGAAATTGTACTTTTTTTCATTTATAAAACTGAACTCGATGTTATACATTTTCATTGATTTCCTGATACTTTACCCTTCTGCGTGATTCCTTCTGTGTTGATGCCCGGTATCAATGACCTTAGATGTCAGGAAGCCAGAAACCTTTCAATCAATCAGTCAATGTTGACAATTTATAGCGGTCCTAATTATTTATTTCCCTTGACTTCTCGGGCTACCCTCTCTCATCGGATATGTGTGTGTGTGTATATATGTATATATATATATATATATATATATATATATATACTGTATATGATGTGTATTTCTTTTATATGAGTAGGAAATAAAACGGAGCCATAGGGATGGTCTAATTTCCCTGCTTTATGTAATAGTATATTTTCTTGTTTAATCAATAAGCCTCTTTTAGAGATCGTCATTCTCTTAAGGATATAAACTTTTTTTTTTTTTGGATACTTCATTTCCTTGGTTAGTTTTAATTTTGTTCTTTCTAATGAATTTTGTATCTACTGTCATTTTTCTTTTTCTTGATTATATTTTATTTAGGCTATTATTTTGCCTTCTTTTTTACAGTTAATTCTCGCAATGTTCTTTATACTAGATTTTGTCTATCTACTCTTGACCCTTTTCCGGCATGTTCTTCGTACTTTTTTATGCCTCTGATCTTTTCCCCCCAGATATCTTCTACAATTTTATTTTCTGTCCTAGTCTGCTTTTTCATGCTCATGTTAGTTCGTTCATATTGACTACATTTTAAGCTCATTTGCTCAAACTCTTAATTTTTCCTGAAAGTTGTTCTAAATATGACCTTCTTGCATTCCTTATTAATGCATTTTCTTCCATTTCACTTGTTGTTGTTGTTGTTTTTGTTGTTGTAGTTGTATGCCATTACCTTTTTGCATTCCTTATTAATGCATTTTCTTCCATTTCACTTGTTGTTGTTGTAGTTTTTGTTGTTGTAGTTGTATGCCATTACCTTTTTGCATTCCTTATTAATGCATTTTCTTCCATTTCACTTGTTGTTGTTGTCGTTGTTGTTGTTGTTGTTGTTGTTCTATGCCATTATTCTTTTCTTGTTGTTTTCTCCTCAACATAGTCCTCTAATTTTCGCAAACCGGCTAATACTAGTATGACTACCTCGTTATTGAAGTAGTTAATTACTGTCGTTGTGTTATTCTTTTCATAGGCCTTCCTTTTAGTCTTATTATATAAGCTAATAATGATAATAATGCATTGTTTGTAAGCCTGATGCAGCATTACCTTTAACCTATTATTACCGTCGACACAAGGACCCATTGTGTAACCTAAAAGGTTTTCCATAACTTTCTCCTACATATTTCCAAAGAGAGAAAAGAAGAGGAAAGAAAGAGGAGCGAAAAAAAAGTGTTTTAATTAGAATCTGGAAGAGAAGAGTAGTACTACGCTGTGTGCTTCCAAAAGCCCCGTCACCTTTAACCCGTTATGGGCGGAGTGGGTGGTGTGGGAGGAGCCTATAAGGCGGGCTGAGAGCCCAGCTTCGTTAAATTATAATTTTTTTTTTTTTTTAAGATCTTAGATGATTTAAATGGAATATTTATATTCAAATCATGGATTTTTTTCTGATAATCATTGTCCTGCTTGATGATAGCTTCGCTGTGTTGTTGAAATGTTTGCTGATAATTTTATTAAATATTTTAGATTTTCTGGTAATCTTAATGAATATTTTAGATAAACTTTGTGACGGTTAACAAAATGTTTTTCATAATCATTGTTAAAATCCTTAATGCACTTTGTGGTGATCAATGAAATATTTTCATAGACATTATTTAGATATTTAACAGTGACCAATTATCATTGTTAAGCCTGATGAAATGTTTTCGAATTATAGATTTTGCTAATTCTCATTGTTAAAACGGCCAAAGATTGTCAGTAAATTCTCTTATCATCGTTTGGAAATTTTTAAAACTTATGGAATTCTAGTAGAAAGTAAGTGGTTTTAAGAATTGTAATTTAAAGATTATTTTCTATATATTTATTAGTTTTTTGGAAATTATTGACGAATTCAGATTTTTTTTGTGCATTAGAAATTATCATCATTCATCATCTTGATCATCTACGCCTATTGACGCAAAAGGCCTCGGTTAGATTTCGCCAGTAGTCTCTATCTTGAGCTTTCAGTTCAATAAATCTCCATTCATCATCTCTTACTTCGCGCTTCATAGTCCTCAGCAATGTAGGCCTAGGTCTTCCAACTCTGCCAGTGCCTTGTGGAGCCCCGTTGAACTTTCGGTGAACTGATCTCTCTTTGGGAGTGCAAAGACCATGCCCAAACCATCTCCATCTACCCCTCATCATGTAATACGAAAATCGTTGCTGATTTCACAACTTTCAGGAGTTCCATTGATAATCTTGCGTAAGTTGAGAATACCACTAATTAACACTCGTGTCCTGAGACATTTCATATCTCAGAACCGACGATGATTGGAAGAGATGATAATTCAGTCTCATAGAAGATTGGAAATAATTTTCATACGATTAGAACGCTATGGATACTTTTATTCGCATAAGAATGGAAAACCTTATTGTATATTGGAATTCTAAATAATTTTCAAGAGATTAGAACTCTCAGAATATTTTTATTCGTGTAAATATGGAAAACCCTATATTATTTTTAAATTGTAAATAATTTCCATGCGATTAGAACGCCAATAATATTATTATTCCTGTAAGATTGGAAAACCCTATTGTATATTGAAATTCTAAATAATTCTCATACGATGAGAACACTAAGATACTTTTATTCATGTAAGAATGAAAAACCCGAAATTCTGAATAATTTCCGTGCGATTAGAACGTTAAGAATATTTTTATTCGTGTATGAATGGAAACCCCTATTTTATAATGGAATTCTCAAGCATACAAATTACATACTCTTCCATCTTGCTTAATCATGTTCCATGATTGTAATCGCTACAAAGTGAGTGAATTACCAAGATGTGAAGGTCAAAGCGTAAATCACTAATATCCTTCATAATGGCGTGAAGGTCAGTAAATCCTTGACATAATTAAGAAAGGTCAATGTTGTTCATTGTTACGAAAGGTCATTGTTGATTATTATTGCAAAAAAATCGTTGTTGATTATATCAAAGGCAAATTATTCAAAGCATGTATGAGTTAGTTGGCAACCTACATTATTAAGGTGTTTCCTTTTTTTTACAAGTCCTTTGATTTATTTAACGTAGCTAGTCCCAAATACTTTTAAGGATGCCAAGATCACTGTTCATCATTATCATCTCCTCCTACGCCTATTGACACAAAGGGCCTCGGTTAGGTTTCGCCAGCCGTCTCTATTTTAAGCTTTTAAATCAATACTTCTCCATTCATCATCTCCTACTTCACGCTTCGTAGTCCTCAGCCATGTAGGGCTGGGTCTTCCAACTCTTCTAGTGCCTTGTGAAGCCCATTTGAAAGTTTGGTGAGCTAATCTCTCTTGGGGGAGTGTTTTTACTCCTGTTGATCTCTGTCAATCATTAATAATCATTAATGGTTCATGATGGAAATGTAAGCATGGAAAACAATTAATATATTGTTCAATAAAGGGAAAAAAACCTTAGACCCATACGGTACTTTCATGCGATGTTCAAACTTGCAGCAAATGTTTTTATGTTGAACAGGCTGCAATAAGTCTTTTTATAGTTTATATATAAAAGATCTGTTTTAATGTTGATACTGTTCTTAAAATATTTTATTTCAATTGTTCATAACTTCTGATATAGTTTGTCTGTTTTCTTATTTCCTTTCCTCACTAAGCTATTTTTCCCTATCGGAGCGCTTGGGCTTATAGCATCCTGATTTTCCAACTAGGGTTGTAGCTTACCTACTACTACTACTACTACTACTACTACTACTACTACTACTACTACTACTACTACTACTACTAATAATAATAATAATAATGATAATAATAATAATAATAATGATAATATTAATAACTATAATAATAACAATAATAATGATTAATAATAATAATTAACAACAACAACAATAATAATAATAATGATAATAATAATAATTATAATGATGATGATGATGATAACAACAACAACAACAACAACAACAACTTACCCCCAAGGAACGTAATAATGTAGATGCGTGTAAATTATGATGCGAGAAGAGCCTTACCCCCTTGAAGCTTATATCATGTAACGATGCAGCGGACCGGAATTAATCGTAAAGTTTGCTTTAAGTAGCAATAGCCTCTCCGATATTCCTCTGGGCTTAGGAGAGAACGCTCCGGCGGTCTTCCGGTGATGATTTTTAATCTTTGAACTTTAAAAATTAATTTACTGAAGAAACGCACGTTTATTTATTTGCTAATTAAGTTTTTCTTCATCGTAAACTTTTCTTATTTTCATATATGGGCATTCATTTTTGCGAAAACCTTTGTTTCTAGTTTACAGTTGATGGCGTTTGAAGAGGTTGCGTCATAATATATGCATACGAGATACATTGGTAACATGAATTCCTTGAAGGAAAATACTGGTTATTATTATTATTATTATTATTATTATTATTATTATTATTATGTAAGCTACAACCCGAGTTGAAAAAGCAGGATGCTATAAGCCAAAGGAAAGGAAATAAGGAAACATAAAGTGTGCATGAGTGTACCCTCAAGCACTTACAGGCTGCATTATTGTTATTAGGCATTAGATAGATTTTTTTTTTTACACTTTTGGACTAAAATTTATCCATTTTCAGTTTCAGTTTTTATACATGCATCACTCTGCATCTGGTTTTCTATACAGTACTAGCAGATGAGGCACTCGGCCTTACGAACCTCGTATTATTATCATCATCAAAAAGCCTCGGTAAGATATTTCCAGTCGTATCTGTCTTGAGCTTTTAAATCAATACTTCTCCATTCATCATCTATTTCACGTTTCATAGTCCTCAGCCTTGTAGGTCTGGGTTTTCCAACTCTTCTAGTGTCTTGTGGAGCCCAATAGAGGGACTTTAATGTGTATAGCCTACTGTCTGCATTATATTGTTCTTGGGCATTAGATAAAGTTCTCGTCTTCGGATCTGAAGCTTCCTTGTATCCACTTCAGAAAACTATGAATGCCATTTTCCAAATCTCTAGTTTCCAGTAATGTTGGGCTGGATGTTATTTTCCAGTGGTTCCAGATGCCAGTAAAGTTGTTATGTGTGTTAAGGAATCTAGGTGGCGGTAAACCAATGTAAGAATACTGCTATTTTGTATAGCGCAGCTTTAAAAAAATCCTACAGATTATGTGTTTAGTAGCAAGCTGAATATCCTTTTGAAATTGAGCAGGTTTTCAAGAGCTTTACCTATATCGGGTCGTTTATTTATCTTTTATTTGATGTCATTTCATACGCCTGTGTTTGTATTCGTTTTCAATTTATTTAATCATTTTCTCTAAGAAAAACACACCGGTGATGTTTATTTATGTATCATTACTATTGTTTACTATATGTTTAAGAAATGTTCTCGCCTTTATTAGTATCAATTGAATGTATCAATATATTTGGTTTATATTTTGAGATATATATTTTAAGAGTCTTTCATCATATACTGCTGAATCAATGTATATACATACATTCATCTTTTCCCATCCATACGATACGTGTTGCCTCGTCCATATTTTGGATTGTGGTGGCCGATGTGGTAACGTCTCTGACAGGTGAATGCCAGACTGTGGTTCGAGTCCCGCTCAAACTCGTTAGTTTCTTTGGTTGCTGCAACCTTACCATTCTTGTGAGCTTAGAAGGTGGGATTTGAGGGGAGCCTATAGGTCCATCTGCTGAATCATCATAAGCCATTGCCTGGCCCTCCATGGTCCTAGCTAGGGTGGAGAGGAGGCTTGGGTGCTGATCATATGTATATATGGTTAGTCTCCAGGGCATTGTCCTGCTCTATAGGGCAGTGTCAGTGTCCTTTGCCTTTAAACCTTTAAACAGTGGATCCCTTTCAACCCATTCACCTACTTCACCTGTATTTCGGCCGGTCGAACCATCCACGTTAGGGTTTTATTGGCCTTTCCTTTCCCATTTTACTTTTCACGGCATATAACGTGGATACGATGCCAAATTCTTTCTTCCCTAACCTTCCCCCCCTCCTCATTCCTCTTCCCCCCCCCCCCCCCCCCCCCCTTCCCGTTCTTCCTTCCCAATGCCTATCTGGATGACATCCCACTCTACGTCTCCCGGGAGGGCTTTTCTCATTTCTCTCACCCATTCATTTCTCTGTACCGGTTCCGCTTTTTAAAGTTGGGTGAGAATAGGGGAATAGGTTGTTGTAGAGCAACCAAATGTAGCCTGAAGTTCAGGCCTTGTAATGTACTATTTCCTGTAAAAATGGAAAATAGTATATAGCCTAGGAAATTATTTTCAATAAAGATTCAGTTTATATCTTTATATTTCTTATTTTTGATACTTTCTATTCACTTTATATCTTTATATTTTCTATTTTTAATAATTTCTTTTTGCTTTATATCTTATATTTCCTATTGAAAAAATGGAAATTACCTTTAATATTTCTATTCACCTCATTCGTATCACCCATTCTCCGCCGTTCATTACGGCTCGCACCCCTCCGAATTATATAATGATTTTTCTTTTTACTGAGATGAAGCACCAGAGAACATTTGCGTTAGCAGCAGGGATTATTCGCCTGTTTTGACTGCGCATGCGCAGTGGCAGTCATACAGATTGAGTTTAGGGGAAGGTTTAATTGTCCTATATAGTAACTTGATAGGACATCCCTCCCACACTCCTCACTCTCGCTTTTCATCACCACCCTCGCAGTTAAAAATTTTTTTTTTTTTTTGTGTGTGTGTGAGGTGGGCTGGAAGATAGAAATATGTTAGGTAATGGAGAGAGAGAGAGAGAGAGAGAGAGAGAGAGAGAGAGAGAGAGAGAGAGAGAGAGAGAGAGAGAGAGAGAATGTTTATATATATATATATATATTTATATATTTATATATGTGTGTGTGTGTATATATATATATATATATATATATATATATACAGTATATATGTTTTTGGATATATATAATTATATATGTGTGTGTGTTTATATATATATATATATATATATATATATATATATATATATATATTCCCCTTTAGGAAATAAGGAAATAAATAAACGATAATAGAAATAATTAACAATTGATAAAATATTTTAAAAACAGTAACAACCCCAAAACAGATATATGATATATAAACTATAAAAAGACTCATGTGCAGCCTGTTCTTAGTTTTTATGGTAAATATCTTGAGCGTAGCCGTAAGGTATCTGAGCTAGGATCAAATCACGATAAATAAGATTTGAAATTTCCTATGCTGTTTTTTTTTTTTTTTTTTTTTTTTTTTTTCGACCTTACTTTTATTCCTTTACGAGGTCTTTTGCCCGCTCTCTTATTTTAATTATTAGAAGTTTTATTCCAGGTGTTACCAAGTTGTGGAATGATCTTCCTAATCGGGTAGTTGAATCAGTAGAACTTCAAAAGTTCAAAGTTGGAGCAAATGCTTTTTTTTGTTGACCAGGCTGACATGAGTCTTTTTATAGTTTATATATGACATATCTGTTTTTGACGTTGTTAATGGTTTATATATGACATATTTGTTTTGACATTGTTACTGTTTTTAAAATGATTTATTGTTAACTTGTTCTCATCATTTATTTATTTCCTTAGTTACTTTCCTCACTGGGCTATTTTTCCATATTAGAGCCCTTGGGCTTATAGCATCTTGCTTTTCCAACTGGGGTTGTAGCTTGGCTAGTAATAATAATAATAATAATAATAATAATAATAATAATAATAATAATAAAGGAAAATAATAAATATATTGTTTGAAAAAAAAAATTCCTTTCTTCCTCTCTTTTGCTTATCGTTAACGATAATTTTATAATATTTTTTTATCAATTTGTCATTGATATTTGCTTGATTCCAATCTTTATTTTCTATACTAAATGCTGATTATTCTCTTTGGTTGCATTTTAAGGTTAGTCTTTAACTTATTAGTGTAAGATTACTGTATATTATTTTTCCTTTGTTTGTTTATTATTATCATGTTTTGCAATGTTTTCAAACGTATTTTTTTTATTGTCCATATTTAGCCTGGTCATTTACTATTTTTTTCATCATACTGTTATTCTAATATTTTCCTCGTTTTTTTTTTTTTTTTTACTTTTTAGCGTGGATCTCTCTCTCTCTCTCTCTCTCTCTCTCTCTCTCTCTCTCTCTCTCTCTCTCTCTCTCTCTCTTTCTCTCTTTCTCTCTGTTTTTTTTTTCCACCATTGCCTTGACCTACTTATCTCTGCTTAAACGTATTTTTTATAAGAGAAGGCGTTAAGCACGAGCTATTTAGATGTTCGTCAATAAACATGGCAATGGAGGTTACTTGAAACTTACAGGAAAATAACTGAACAGGTTTTCTTCTGATGCCTGGTAAGATCATAATTATAGTTGCAGTGGGGTAAAGGTAACTTCCACATCCAGCAATTATTGTGTAGAAATAATGATTCCAGGAAATAACTCCAATCTGGCGATTTTGACATCACCGTAATAGCTTTATAATGATTTTGGGATATAATTTGTCTCACCTTATTGAAACGGTATTTACTCCTTTTCTTCTTATTTCTAACTGTTATGCACTGTTAAAGACGTCTTTAGAAGTCTTAATTGAACTGCAATTTTCTTTCATCTTCATCTTATTTGGAGAACCGGATCCTTGACGATCTTAGGCTGTGTTTTTTATTCCTGTTAATTTTTATTCTGGAATTCACTGATTATTCTGGAGATTTGTTTACCGCAATTACGTAGTTGCCAAATTAAAATTATTATTATTATTATTATTATTATTATTATTATTATTATTATTATTGCTAACCAAGCGACAACCCTAGTTGAAAAAATCAAGATTTTATAAGCCCAAGGGCTCCAACTGGGAAAAATAGCCCAGTGAGGAAAGGAAACTATGAAATAAAAAACTGCAAGTGAAGTAATAATCAAAATAAAATATACTAAAAACAGTAACAACATTAAATTTGATCTTTCATATATAAACTACTGTATAAAAATCTTCAAAAACGGGAAGAGAAATGTCTTTATTGAAGGCTTTGATATTGTATTTTAGTTTCCTCATCTCTTGTCTAAATTAATTTGATCTCGTAAAGCTTTTCGTCATCGTTTGGGTATAAAGAGATGTTTTAATTCTTATGGACGTTATTCCATTGCCATTAGGAGTCTCTTTGTTTGTACATCTCTCGTGACCTGGTCGTGGCTTTAATGTTCTTGCCCTTGTGATCCATTGTTTGATATTTTTTTTTTTTTTTATAAACTCTGGGACTCGGCCTTTTTAATTTTTATATTTGATCTGAAATATTTTTTCCCTTTGTATTTCGTTAGGGTTGAAATTGAAACAGGAAAATAAAAGAAAATGGTAGAATTAATAAAAAAAAAACAATGGTTGAATTTGAAGGCCAGCTCAAGTTAATAACTAGGGTTGTGGTGGCTCATGTAGTAACGTCCCTGACTGGTGATCGCTAGACTGGGGTTCGAGTACCGCTTACTCGTTAGTTCCTTTAGTGTCTGCAACTTCACTATCCTTGTGAGCTAAGGATGTGGGGTTTGGGGGAGCCTATAAGTCTATCTGCTGAGTCATCAGCAGCCAATGCCTGGCCCTCCTTGGTCCTAGCTTGGATGGACCAGTCTCTAGGACATTGTCCTTGCCTCTTGTCTGGTTTTAGGGTTATTAGTTAATTTGGTCAATGCTGTGACTAGTTTTACGCATTTTTATATTTCATTCTTGGAATAATAATGTTTTGTTTAATTATTATTGTAACCCGTGTTGTAATTTTTATGCAGTCGTTTGTATCATCTAAAGGACAAAGGAATATTTATATTTTTTTATGACTAGTAAAATAATATAGTTACCTGATTTTCCTTTGGCCTGATTTCATGTGAAATCTGAAGGAATATTTTTATTTATTTTATGATTAGTAAAATGATATAATTACCTGACTTTCCTTTGGCCTGATTTCATGTGAAATCTGAAGGAATATTTTTATTTATTTTAGGATTAGTAAAATAATATAGTTAACCTGATTTTCCTTTGGCCTGATTTCATGTGAAATCTGTATTGAGTTGTCGGGATGCAAGTAGCTATGTGGTGGATTATTTATTTGATATGCTATTCAGCCTGTTGATATACTGATTATGGAAATCCAACTATGTTCTATGTTATCAAATGCTTTCAAGTTGAGGAGAGAGAGAGAGAGAGAGAGAGAGAGAGAGAGAGAGAGAGAGAGAGAGAGAGAGAGAGAGAGAGAGAGAGAGAGAGAGAGTTTAAGAATTAACTAATATTAACGCCAGATAACAGTGGGTTCAATACGTCAGACATTTTGGAGGTTTGGAACTGTCCTGTAAATTTTTAAAACTATTTTTTTTCTCATGTCTGTGAAAAAAGAGATAAATACAAAATATCTCTCGTAACGATTTTATGAATTTGGTCTTAGACAATTGCTTGAAATTTTGTAATCTTTAGAGAAAGGTCTTAGGAGATTTAACAATGATCTATATATATATATATATATATATATATATATATATATATATATATATATATATATATATATATATATTGAGTGCATGGGTGTGTGTGTATGACTGTGTTTAATATAAACTATCATTACTACGATATAGTATTAATAAAGAAAATCGAACCTACGGACACAAGTTGGTAAGATATTTCACTATAATATGAAAGCAAATTATAATTTCTCTGAGCACATTATATAAGTAAAAATTTACCAATGCCCAAAAGAATTTAATCGGCCAACTTCTGTATGTGACCCAAACTAACGGTACAGGTTCTTTAATAATGTCAGGATAATATGAAAAGTGTCTGCCAGAATAGTTTTGATACGAAGCAATAGGGCGCCATAGCTAGGCCTAAGTACACAGATTATTCCGGGATATTCAACTCCTGAGAACATGATAGTAACGCAGCTTAGAGATTCCATTCTTCCGGAGCTCAAAGAAATCAAATTTCCTTTGGAAGTCGCATTTATAAACATAAGTCCGGGAGCACACTAGCGACTCTGTGGCGCCACAAAGCCACGCCACGCCTGTGGCGGGGATGAGCGACAGAGAGCCACAGTCGCTTGCCACAGTCACTAGTTTGCGCGGAAAAACTTGAAAACAATGGAAACCTATGGGAGACCACATCCCCGCCACACGATGCTATGGCTTTGTGGCGCCACAGAGTCGCTAGTGTGCTCCCGGCCTAAGGTAGCAAAATATTGTGGCAACGGCATCGTTTGAACGTCTGGTCTATAGCCTCTGTAACTTGTTAACTTAGGGACAAAGATAGGAGAATCATCTTGCCTACAAGTAAACCAGAGTATTGTACTTTCACGTAATAGTTATTATTATTATTATTATTATTATTATTATCATAACCCTGTTGGAAAAGCAGGATGATATAAGCCATTATTATTATTATTATTATTATTATTATTATTATTGTTGTTGTTGTTGTTGTTGTTGCTGTTGTTGTTGTTGTTGTTATTATTATTATTACTGCCACTAGCTAAGCTACAACCCTAGTTGAAAAAGCATGACGCCATGAGCACAAGAACTCCAACAGGGAAAAAATAGCCCAGTGAGGAAATTAAATGAGGATTGTAGTAGCATAACTTGAAACCTAAAAGTAAAGTATGGGCCACATTATGTATTTTCTATACACCTTTTTAATTTCCAATGCGTCTTTGTCTCGTCGTATAATTTCTCACATTGTTGTTGCTTACAATGAGAGCTCTTAGTGTTAGATAAATCCGTGAACTAAGTATCAGGTGTTTTGTTTAACGGCTCTATGAATATTTTGGTCCATATTTCTCTACGGACCAAAACATTCATAGCGAAAAGTGTGCTATTATGTAGGTGAGTTTTTTTTTTTTTTTATAATGGGATTTCCCGGTGGAAATGGTGTAGATTTCTTAATGGAGCCATCTCTCAGGCAGGTGGTTGTGGCATGTTCTTTTTTAAGCAGGTGATGGATACGGAAGGGGGGGAGGGTTAGGCTGGTATGTAGAGGGTCGCCATTCTGGTAGATTTTAAATGAATAAGTGCGGAGAGAGAGAGAGAGAGAGAGAGAGAGAGAGAGAGAGAGAGAGAGAGAGAGAGAGAGAGAGAGAGAGATTTGACTCTTATTAATGATATATTATTCAATGACAAAATAAAATGGAAATCATTACCACAACATTATATGTAAAGATATATGGCTAACAGGTTTAAAGGTTTAAAGACCCCTTATGAATGGCAGAGGCAAGGGACAGTGACATTGCCCTATCAAGCAGGACAATGCTATAGAGACTGACCATATATACATATGATCAGCGCCCAAGCCCCCTCTCCACCTGAGCTAGGACTAAGGAGGGCCAGGCGAAGGCTGCTGATGACTCAGCAGATGGACCTATATGCTCCCCCAAACCTCCCACCCTTAGCTCACAAGGATGGTGAGGTTGCAGTGACCAAAGAAACTAAAGAGTTTGTGCAGGACCTGAACTCAAGTCTGGCGTTCACCAGTCAGGGACGTTATCACATCGGCCACCACAACCGTAAATCATATAAAAGTATAGTGAAGTTACTAAGAATCGCGTAGAATTTACCCTAGCTAAGGTAGTATCATGAACTTATTATTGTAGGTATTTAAAACAATTGTAATTTTTTTTCATTCTTTTTTCTGCATCTAGACGATTCTATTTCCTTTACTTGAAAAGTTGGGGTTATAATTATTGTGCAATGTTTTACGACGACAAGTTGAAAAAAAAAATAAGCTATAACTCTACCCTATTAATCAAGATTCATTTCCGGCTTCTGAAAACCCAGAACTTTGTACATTTAATGAAAGAACTAAAATGTAAAGGTCATCAAATTACACATCAAATTTAGACAAGGAACCGTAGGATATATAGCCCTAAATCTAAAGGTTATTTGTAAGAGGATACCTTACCAGCGGTTCATCTTGAAGGTGTGACACTATTTAAGATAATTTGAAAATTGTCATTCTTTCTGAAACAAGATAAACGAAGAATTAACTAATAAATTTTCGTCGAATAGAAGAAATTAATTAAAAGAAAAACATAGAGATGATTACTTAAATAGAGATAGCTGAAATATAGATGAATATTGAATACATAAATATCTAACAACAATTACAGAGTAAGTCTGAAGTCATAAAGGAACATCAAAGTGTCATTAAACTTCTTATCATCAACATCCTTTATCTACCATTTTACCACGGTTTGTCCCGGAGGCGTGTCAATGCTCCAAATCAGGCGTGTAAAAGCTCCCGTTCATACACGGTTCCACCACGGTTTGTCCCGGATGCCGGTTGCTGCTCCAAATCAGTTGTGTAAAGCTCCCGTTCGTACACGGCCCCACCACGGTTTGTCCCGGATGCCTGTTGCTGCTCTAAATCAGCTGTGTAAAGCTCCCGTTCATACACGGTTCCACCACGGTTTGTCCCGGATGCCTGTTGCTGCTCTAAATCAGCTGTGTAAAGCTCCCGTTCATACACGGTCCCACCACGGTTTGTCCCTGATGCCTGTCACTGTTCCAATTCAGTCGTGTACAAGTAGAACCAAATTCTTGTAACATGGTCACAGTACGTATTCCAATCGCAAGAAAATTTGTTTTGACATTGTTTTGTATATATTCCTTACAGAACTGAAAAGATTATTTTTCGATTTTGCAAACAAATCCAATGATAAGGAATATATCATCGATTCAGATTTAAGATATTGTAGACTTTCTTAGTCAATTCAATACATTTTGTCCTTTGTTTCCAAAGTTGTCAGTTGCTCTGTGTCTTTTGGGTACCTGTTGATGTTACAATTTTTGGGAATGAGAAAGCAGAAAGGAAGGTTCTCCATGCAAGGGCAAATTAGATCATGTTTCTCTCCACTGGTCCATAATCGATTATATTAAGGGATAGTAAATAGTCATCCTTGGTTAACTTCATTCCATAAATATATGGCATATGAATATGCTTACTGGTATATTTTACTAATTGTTGTGTATATTCTGGTACATTGCATCTAGGTATATTCTAACTAGCAAATTATAATCATACAGGGTAAATCCTTCTGTGATATCCTTGATGTTAAGCAAAATATGTTTTTCACCTTTTTTCTTTGTTGATATGTATATATCAATTCAACCTTAATCTAATTCATATATCCGTATTCCATAATTTTAAAGGCAAGAGTTTTACATGATTTAATTCAAATAATTGGAATCATGCAACTCTTCTGATAAAATATCAAATACGTTCATAAAGATTGTAAAGATTATGAATATTGTTACTCTTATTGATCTTTCGAGTTGTTGCCCCCCCCCCCTCTCTCTCTCTCTCTCTCTCTCTCTCTCTCTCTCTCTCTCTCTCTCTCTCTCTCTCTGTTTGTGCCATTCGTTCCCAATTGTTATTCTGGATAACGCTCCTTTGACAATTTTTTGTTTTCAATCTTCGTTCCATTTAGTCCCGCAGTTTTCGCTTCCTTTGAACGTCCCGTCCTTTGCTCTGATTTCTTTTCTTTCCCATTCGAGCAAAAAAAAAGGATCTTCAGCTAAATTATAAATTGCGCTTTGAGGACGCAGTTATTAGTAATTGTGATTAAAGATGGCGGTTGGGGAGAAATGGCCTAGGATCAAAGAGGGAAAACGGAAGAGAATAACATGATATATTAACAAACATATTTATCTCTAAATTAACTTGAATTCACATACCTTCAGATACGTTCATCGCTCACTCTTATGACGTAATGATAAATGTTCATGAACTAAAGTAGAATAAGATGGTTTAGAAAGAAAAGATGAAGTCACAAGTTAGTATGATTATGAATTTTTTATTTTATGATAATTGTACTCAATGATACAAATTAAGTAGGTGTTATGTGGTCGTGATTGTGGAGAGTATTTGTTTGAAACAGTGGAAAAGTTTGTAAGGTTTTCTAAAATGATAAAATATATAGTTAATGTTAACAAGAATAAGATTATCAAAGTAAGTAGAAGTCCTGAAGAAAGAGCAGCAAATGTTATTAGGCATAAAAGATGAAAGAGGGTTATATGAATAGGCCTATGAAATTAACGTAACGAGAATCGCAGATAAGGTGAAGAAAACAGTTTGGAAAGAGGAAGATCCTATAAATTAAGAGTATACGAAGGGATTGTTGAATTAGTTTTCTAGTATGCATGTGAATTACAGATGAATGCAAATGAAGAAACAAAAAAATAAAATAAAAAAAAAACTGAAGCCATAAGGATGAACTGTTTGTGAAACTTTGTAGACAAAAAGACAAAAACAAATGAAAGCCAGACTGATGAACTGTTTGTGAAACTATGTAGTTAAAAATAAAACAAAGCCGGAAGGATGAATGATTGCGAAGCTGTGTTGATAAAAAAAAAAAAAAGCCTGAAAGATGAACTGTTGGTGAAACTGTGTGGATCAAAAAGAAAAAAAATTAAAGGCAGAAGGATGAACTGGTTGTGAAACTGCAGATCAGAAAAAAAGCCAGAATGATGAATTGTTTGCGAAACTGTGTAGATAAAAACATAAACCAAAGCGAGAAGGATGAACTGTTTGTGAAACTGTGTTGATAAAAAAAAAGCCAGAAGGATGAAGTGGTTGTGAAACTGTGTAGATCAAAAAAAAAAAAAAAAAATAAATATAACCCGAAGCCATAAGGATGAATTGTCTAAAACTGTATATCAAGGAGGACTGAACAGTTGGAATGGAGGTAATCCGGTCACGTGGAGAGTGTAGGGTGACTTGGGGTGACAGGTAAATAAAAAAAAACATTATTTGGAACCTTGAAAGGAATGAAGAGACGGAGATTGGAGACAGTTGGTGGATGAAAGATGGAATGAAAGATTTGCTGAAGGAAAACCCCCTTATAAAATCCAGAGAATACGTGATAAAAATTCGATGATTTTTCTATCGTTTGTTTGGGATTTGGAGGGGTGGTTGGAAAGATACTGGAGATGAATTTAGTGCGTAATTATTGTTAGCAACTATAGATTTAACAGTGTTATGGATGTTGATTTTGTTATCTTTTTTTTTTCCTCTATACACTTTGTATCATGAGAGCACATGTAGTACTAAACCGTAACATATCACAACTTTTTTTTTTTTTTTTTTTTTTTTTTTTTTTTTTTTTTTTTTTTTTTTTTTTGTGGAGTTGCCTCATAATTTGGCAATAGTGAGCATTTTTTTTCTTGCCTCATAGGTTAGCTACAGTGAGCTTGCCTTTTTTTTTTTTTTTTTTTTTTTTTTTTTTTTTTTTTTTTTTTTTTTTTTTTTTTTTTTTCTTGCCTCATAAGTTGGCAATAGTGAGCGCATAAATATTCTCATTTCAAATATTACGTGGCTTTTACATATGTCAATATCTTTAATTGCTACCAACTCTCACTATGTATCTCTTACTCTCTGCATGTTTATTTTCATATTATAAAAGTAACAAGAAATGTAAAATCGGGTGAGTCTAATATCTCACATGCGTTTATTCTTTTATAAGGTGTCTCAAGGTGTTATTACCTCCGCCAATGAAGATGGAAGGAGGTTATGTTTTCGCCCCTGTTTGTGTGTTTGTAATTTGTGTGTGTATGTGTTTGTGAACAGCTTCCTAGCCACAATTTTAATCGCAAAGTAATGAAAATTGCAGGGATTGACTGTTATGTAAAAAGCTGGAAATGATAAAATTTTGGAAGGTCAAGGTCACGGTCAAGCAAAATGTCCAATTCACGTAATCAGCCATAAGTTTGGACATCGTTATCACAGAGACTTCAAACTTTGTTCATATTTGAGTGTAAGAAAATCCACGCCAGTTAATACATGTTCAGGTCAAAGGTCAAGGTCAAGAAATAAGAAGCCCTCTAGTACTTTGGAATTATTATTCCTGAATGAGGTCTATTCCCAAATTCCTCTTATACCCCCGACTAAGATTATCTATAGTCAGCTGTTATTCACTTGTAATGCCAGCAACGTCACAGCTGGGTTTCCACAGGACGAGCGTGGGTGGTTTTATATCTCCCCCATATAATCTCCTCTACATAATAAAGAGCAAGTGTCTGGCTATCTATCTATCTATCTATATATACATATAGATAGATAGATAGCCAGATATTTCCCCTTTCATAATAAAGAGCAAGTGTCTGGCTATATATATATATATATATATATATATATATATATATATATATATATATATATATATATATATATATATATATATATATAGCCAGACACTTGCTCTTTATTATGAAAGAGGAAATGTCTGGCTATCTGTCTATCTATTTATCTATCTATCTATCTATCTATCTATATATACATATAGATAGATAGATAGATAGCCAGACATTTGCCCTTTCATAATAAAGAGCAAGTGTCTGGCTCTATATATATATATATATATATATATATATATATATATATATATATATATATATATATATATATATATATATAGCCAAACACTTGCTCTTAATTATGAAAGGGGAAATTTCTGGCTATCTGTCTATCTATCTATCTATACACCTTGCTCTTTATTATGAAAGGGCAAATGTCTGGCTATCTATCTATCTATCTATTTATCTATCTATACATATATATGTATATATATAGATAGATAGATAGATAGATAGATAGCCAGACATTTGCCCTTTCATAATAAAGAGCAAGTGTCTGGCTATATATATATATATATATATATATATATATATATATATATATATATATATATATATATACATTTCTGGTTACGCTCAGTGGCATTGTCAGACGTATAACTACTCGGTCTCTCCGACCTTCGGGTAGGGAGGAAAGAGGCGTTGTAGTTAGGAAAGGGGGAGGGGGTGAAGGGTTGAGTCCGTGTGTGTGCGTTTGTGTGCATATTTATCTAAATATTTAGCCGTCAGTCCTAGCGGGTTGCGTACACCAGAATACGTGCTGTTTGTATATAATATATATAGAGCTTGTTGAAAAAAGCGAACGAACATCAATATTAAATAAAAGAAATATGTAAGGAGACGAAGACGTTCGGTGAAAACAAGCCCTTTTACCGATATTAATGGCGACCTTTATATGGCTTTGCGTAATAATACGAAACCTGTGGACGTCGAGGTCTTACCGTGCTCTGTAGGAAGGCACATACAGGGTATCTTAATAGGAACTCGACAAGGAAGAACACCGGTAATTATGATGAACTTAGGATAAGGTAAATTAAGCACGAAAGGAGTGTTGTGGCCTTATTGGTAACGTCTCTGCCTGGTGATCGCCAGAATGGGGTTCGAGTCTCGCTCAAACTCGTTCCTTAATGTCTTCAACCTCAACATGCTTGTGAGCTAAGGATGTAGGGTTTGAGGGAGCCCATATGTCTCTCAGGAGAGTCATCAACAGCTATTACCTGGCCCTCTCTGGTCCTGGCTTGGGTGGGGAGGGGGCCTTGGGCGCTGATCACAATATGGTCGGTCTGTAGGGCATTGTATCTTGCCTCTGCCATTCATGAGCAGCCTTTATTATTATTATTATTATTGTTGTTATTATTATTATTATTATAACTTGCTAAGCTACAACCCTAATTGGAAAAGCAATATGCTAACAGCTATATTTGAGGTTATTTTTATAGCCTTGTGACTGACAACGAAAGCTGTCCCTTTACAAAAGAAAAGAAAAAACATATAACTTGCATTTACCCAGTGATGCCTATTTCTAAACCCGACTTACGCACGTTTTTATCATTCTGGAAAACAAATTTGTAAACGGGAAAATCCAAATTCTCAGATTTTCGCCAGCAAGAAACTCCGAATGAAATTATTTTTCCGAGCTTCTAAACCAAAAAAATTTTTGCTGATTTTCGCAGACCGCAAAGTCTTCCGATATTCTCATTTGTGTAGTTTTAGGAATTTGTATTTGAATAAATTCGCTAACTTTGAATTATCAGTTTATGACATTTTTAAATTTAATTATCAGAACTTTAGGACTTATATATGACTGAAGGGCAAAATGTACCGATTTTGGGGAAATTATAATGCTCTGTAAACGCTTATGAATGAGATTTCAGAGGAGATATAAAAAAAATGTGGCAATATAGGGGTGATGGTATATGTAGTGTACTACAAGTAATTCATTTTTATATTCACATTGAAAATATGTAAGTTTAATTGAATATAACCCTTTCTTATTTACGTTACATTATTATTATTATTATTGTTGTTATTATTATTTTTTTTTTATTTTTGCTAATCTACAACCCTATTTGGAAAAGCAAGATGCTTTAAGACCAAGGGCTCCAATTGGGAAAATAGCCCCGAGAGAGAAGGAAACAAGGAATGTAAAATATTTTAAGATCAGTAATAACATTAAAATAAATATTTCCTAAATAAACAATTAAAATCTTTAACAAACCAAGTGGAAGAGTGTACCCTCAAGCAAGAGAACTCTAAACCAAGACAGTGACAGCCATGTTACAGAGGCTATGGCACTACCCACGACTAGAGAACAGTGGTTTGAGTTTTTATTATTTGTGATTGATGGTGAATATAATTACCGAGTAGGGAAAGGAATTTCAATCGTATTCCCAGAATAAGAGTGGGTATATTGTATTCTTAGAGTAAGGGATAAAATTGCACGTATTCTATTCTCAGCATAAGGAATTAGAATTTATCTATTGCATTCCCAGAATAAGGGATTGAATTTGTATGTTGCATTCCTAGAATAAGGAATCAAAGTTTATCTGTTGCATTCCCAGATTAAGGAATTGGAATTTATCTGTTACTTTCTGAGAATAAGGAATTGAAATTTATCTGTTGCATACCCAGAATAAGGAATTGGAATTTTTCTGTTGCTTTCTGAGAATAAGGAATTGGAATTTTTCTGTTGCTTTCTGAGAATAAGAAATTGGAATTTTATCTATTACATTCCTAGAATAAGGAATGGGATTTGATTCATCCATCTACTATCAAATGACGGTTCCAGACTGCGACTAAATTCATAGGAAAAATTTTATGACAAAATGTAACGAAACGAAATTTTTTTTGGGGGAAAAAACCTTCAGAAATTTCGGTTTCATTCGCTTCCTCGAAATTTTGGGGAAAAAAAAAGGAAAAACCTTCGGAAAATCGGTTTCATTTGCGTCCTCGAAATTCTGCCGCCGCCCCCCCCCCCCCCAAAAAAAAAAAGATAAAAATAAAAAACTTCAGAAATTTGGTTTCATTCCCTTCCTCGCATTTTTGCAAAAAAAAAGAAAAGAAAAAAAAAATCATAAAAAACTTCAGCCATTTGGTTTCTTTCGCTTCTCTTCTGCAATATTTCCGTCTCCTTCGACTGAAAACGCTTCCGGCGGTACAATCGGAAAGAAACGCAATTTTCTTATGCATTTTGGTTTGTTGGGAGGCCCGGCGGGTGGGGGAATGGTGGCGGTTTCGGGAGGGGAAAGAACCACCCACTCTTTCATCAGATAAAACTATAGAAAATCAATATCATGTGTTAGGAGGATGAGTAGTGCTAAGGGAGAGAGGAATCAGTGGGGTGGGGTGGGAGGTGGGGGTGTTTGTCATTGATGAGATAGTGAGAGGGGGTGGGGGGAGATCGGGAGAT
>NC_090729.1:122088635-122096135 GCF_036898095.1 Palaemon carinicauda
AGTTGTCTGTCTTGCTGTTTCGTTAATCGTATATCTATTAATCTATAATTCTTATTTTAAAGATTTCAGTCTTAGTTAAGTTGTCATATATTTCAATGCTTTTGTCTTTTTTTTTACATTTGTATTAAATGTTTTTTTTTATATATATATATATTTCTTTAGAGGTAACGGATTTTAAGTTTCGTACTTTTTATAGCATTTTTTTTCTTATATTGGATATGGAAATTACACCTAATTCAGCCCTTGATATCGGGAACTACAAACTTTAAAATACATGTTATGATATTGCCAGTCTGGGTTGTGTAAAAGTTTAGTTAGACAAAAAAAAAAAATTGCCACGGGAAATAAAAATAAATCTACATCAGAAATACCTGCTCAAATGAGCTTTAGATAATTGGTGGTCTTTATATCAGTAGTATTATTCAAAGGAGAAGATTTAGAGTCAGTATCTCAAATCAATAATTAAGTTGATATTGTGCGAGGAGGTTACAAATTCAGGTAGATTATGTTAAGTCAGTTACTAGTTCAGCGAGGTGGATAAAGTATATCGTGGAGGGTAAAAATTCAGCAAGAGGATGTAAAGTAGAAAGAGGAAGGTGCAAATTTCAGCAAGATGACATAGTGTATATAGTAGAGGGCAAGGTCTATAGATATAAGGTCTATAGGTCTATAGATATAAGAGGTCTTCTCAGGCCACCTGAGTGCGCAGGTAGCCGGATGGTGGGAGTCGGGTCGGTCAGAGCGATGACGTCACTCAGACTTAACCGTGGCTGAGTAAGCTGTGGTACTTCCATAAGAAAATAAAGGAACCATGCTTTCTGCTTTGTATTTTTCTATCTTTTCGAAGATTTATATTTTATTCTTTTAGGATAATAAAAGTAAGATTACAAATACATCACTTTATTACACTCAAACAACCAAACAAATATTTGATGATGTAAATAACTGAAATTTGTCGAGCAACAGACAGTTTAAATTCATAAAATAAATAATGATATATACACAATATATATTTCAGTTATGTTCTATATCACGTTGCGAGCTTTTTCATTTTATTCTGCGCTTTTCTTGATGAACTATTATTCCTATTTAAAACACGAATTCTAAAAAATGTACATCTAACAAAAAATTTAATCACTTCGTATGGAAATCGGATATAATTGCTTTTAAAACACTCGCTAATTAAATCAGTCAATTTATCTGTCGCTCCTTTTCCAGGTTTTAGATATTTTTCCCCCATGATGACAAAGAAACATTTTTTCCATCGTTTTTAAATGCACCAAAAATTCTTCTCTTGGTTGCATTAGTTTTCCATCTCTTGCACTTATGGCACCAATCCACGTGCCATCTCCCTTCGTCGCTGCAGTTCCAAGGAATTCATATTCAGGAAACTTACGAGCTATATAACCACCTACGTATTGTAAGCCTCCATCTTCCATCGCTTTCCCTAATGCTTCTTTTTCAGTGTCAAATTCTACATATTCATCATTTTGCTTCCTATCACGAGGTACTCGAGAATTGAAAAAATCGAACCAGGTATCTACAAGATATATATACTGAGTTGTGGTTTCCCAATGCTTATCTTCAAACAGACCTTTGTTACCGAAGTACTGAAGGCATTTATATGTTGTATCAGATAGTAATCAGTTTAACATTCATGCGTTGCATACCCATAACATTGAGGTTTTAAGTCTCACACAACGTTTTATATATATATATATATATATATATATATATATATATATATATATATATATATATATATATATATATCCGTATACACTAAATTTTCGAAACTTCTAATTAATTTGCTAATTGAGGAAATTATATACTTAAACTTTAGATGAAAAACAATCATTTAAAATGCAACGCCATTTTGAGTGATTCACATCTGATATCGTCTTAACTTATTTTTCGTATATTTAGTTTCTATTTTCTATTTGTATACATTTTTCAGACTAAATTGGTAAAATGAGATTTCTTTGACTTATGCGTTCAGTTTTACTAAAACTGGCTAGTTCTATAATTTAACATACAAGTCAAATAAGCGCCCCACACTTCGTATGTATTATCATGTTTGTGTGTGTGTGTATATATATATATATATATATATATATATATATATATATATATATATATATATATATATATATAGATAGATAGATTGATAGATAGATAGATGCCGTCATCTGTCATTCAAGAAATGTTTAATTCGCTGGTCATCACGCCTTCCCTCATTGCATCATCGTCATAAGATTATATTCCAGAACTCTCTCTCTCTCTCTCTCTCTCTCTCTCTCTCTCTCTCTCTCTCTCTCTCTCTCTCTCTCTCTCTCTCTCTCTCTCTCTCTTTTTTTTTTTTTTTTTTTTTTTTTTTTTTTTTTTTTTTTTTTTTTTTTTTTTTTTTTTTTACCGCGTTCTCTCAAAACTTTGCCGCTTCAGAAGTTCCTATCTTAGCAAGAGAAGTATCTGCTTCCATAGGGGATATGGCATTCTTCTTCCTCCTCCTCCTCCTCCTCCTCCTCCTCCTCCTCACTCTTCTCTTCTTCCTCTTATTCAGATGCGTAGCACTTTCCTCCTGGGGAAAAAAGGTCACTTCCATCGGGTGGAATGTTTCTTAATTTAAGCTCCTTTGCTCAACTCACTAATGGAAGGTAATGTTTAATTCAAGTCAGTTTTGTGATTTTATAAATTGTACAACTTTTGATCTTTCATTTGATTTGAGAAAATCTCTCTCTCTCTCTCTCTCTCTCTCTCTCTCTCTCTCTCTCTCTCTCTCTCTCTCTCTCTCTCTCACTCTCCTTGTTGCTACGATCACTTTTACGTTCTGCTCTTCCCGAGAAGCTAAAGACTATCATATCTTTTGTGACTTTCATTTACGAATTCTTCCCTCGCTATTTTTGGTGTTAAGTCTTTCCCTTATCTTCCTTCACTATTTCTGGTGTTAGGTCTTTAACTTCATCCTCCCTCACTATTTCTGGTTTTAGTTTTTTCTATTATCTTCCCTGACTATTTCTGGTGTTAGGTCTTCACATTATCTTCCCTTGCTATTTCTGTTGCTAGTTCTTTCCTTTATCTTCACTAACTATTTCTGACGTTAGTTCTTTCCTTTATATTCCCTCACTATTTCTGTCTTTAGGTTTTTCCCATATCTTCCCTCACTATTTCTGGTGTTAGGTCTTTCCTTCATCCTGCCTCAGTATTTCTGGTTTTAGTTTTTTCTATTATCTTCCCGGACTATTTCTGGTGTTAGTTCTTTCCCTTATCTTCCCCCACTATTTCTGTTTTTAGGTCTCTCCCTTATCTTCCCTCACTTTTTCTAGTGTTAGGTCTTTCCTTTTTCTTCCCTCACCATTGCTGGTGTTAGTTTTTCCGTTATCTTCCCTCACTGTTTCTGTTTTTAGGTTTTTTCTCTTATCTTCCCTCACTATTTCTGGTGTTAGGTCTTTCTTACATATTCCCTCACTATTTTTGGTGTTAGTTCTTTCCCTTATCTCCCCTCACTATTTCCGGTGTCAGGTCTTTCCTACATCTACCCTCACTATATCTGGTGTTAGTTCTTTCCCTTATCTCCCCTCACCATTTCTGGTGTTGGTTCTTTCCTTTATCTTCCCTCACCATTTCTGGTGTTAGTTCTCTCTCTCTCTCTCTCTCTCTCTCTCTCTCTCTCTCTCTCTCTCTCTCTCTCTCTCTCTCTCTCACTTCCGTGCCTAAATAATAGGGGTCGCACTAGACACTTGTCGTTATATCCTCTATGCTATTTTCTCACGGCCGTTTTCTCTGCCGTTAATAATCTGCGCAAAGCTGCATGAGTAACCTTGTTCAGCGTTATAGCCCGATGAGGCCATTTCCTAGTAATTGTATAGCCAGCAGTAACGTAGGCTCTTCTGGAGGAAAATATAGCAGAAAGGAGTGTATTCTTCTATTGCAATATTTGTTTATATTTAGGCACGGGCTGGATTTATGTGGTAAGTGGAGGCGGTTGCCTGGGGAAGATGTTAATGTCGGTATTGTCCGCTTCTTTAGGGTGCAATTGTCCAGTTAAAAACAGCGTAGTCCTATAACACGTGTTTCTGTTTGTTGAAAACATACACACATATACACAGATGAACGTACACATACAATACACACACCCACACACACACACACACACACATATATATATATATATATATATATATATACTGTATATATATGGTATAATATATATGTATGTATGTATGTTCAGTTAAAAACAGCATAGTCCTATTTCCTATGTCTGTTTATTAGAAACACAAACACATATACACAAAGAAAATTACACATACAATATAGATGTGTATATATACATGTTAGTATCTATGTATATATTTATGTATATTCCACTGTAGTGAAAGTACAGTCGCTGTTGGCTTCAAGAGAAGCTCTTTTCAGGAGGTAATGCCCCCAAAAGGGCTTCACAGTAATATACCTTAGATCACGGTACAGTTTTATCCCCCAAAATTGCTACAGTGGTACTTCCAGGAGTATCGGTGCCTAAATTTTTCTTTTCATTACCACCGCATCAGCAGTTTTTAATCAGTGGATATTTTATTATCATTAATAATACTATACTCAGTTTTCTTTAATGAGGCGCATTTGCACCGATTCCCAGTGGTGCCCTTTCAGCTCGGAAAAGTTTCCTGCTTCCTGATTGGTTAGAATTATCTTGTCCAACCAATCAGCGATCAGGAAACTTTTCCGAGCTAAAAGGGCACCCTTGCGAGTCTGTGCAAATCTGCCTCGCTAAAAAGAATTGACCATAGGTAAGCTACAACCCTATTTGGAAAATCAAGATGCTATAAGCCCAAGGGCTCCAACAAGGGAAAATAGCAAATATCTGATGTACATGGTTGCTTTGCCATCCGCTCTTGTAATGTATCTCGGTGTGGTATGTTTTATTTGCCAAAAACTGCTTTTTTTTTTATTAATGATGGTAATTATTTTCACTGGTATTTTTTAAATCAAATACTCCTTTGTCTTGTACAGACCGACTCCCCTTATTTAATTAAGTTAGTGAAAAACGTGAAGAATTCTTTGATGGCATTTTCGTTTGATTTTATTTGATTTTAATTGTGTCCAATGTTTGACTATTACTTTTACTTTCTGGTTGTCTGGTATTATCGGTGTTGCTTTTCCATTGCCGTTAGTTCTTTCTTTATCTTATTATTATTATTATTATTATTATTATTATTATTATTATTATTATTATTATTATTATTTGCTAAGCTACAACCCTAGTTGGAAAAGCATGATGCTATAAGCCCAGGGGCTCCAACAGGGAAAATAGCCCAGTGAGGAAGGAAATAAGGAAAAATAAAATATCTTAAGAACAGTAACATTAAAATAAACACTTCTTAAATAAACTATAAAAACTTAAAACTAAACAATAGGAAGAGAAAAAAGATTGAATAGCGTAACTCCTTTTCATCATTGTAAATCCTTTCTACTCCTTAACATATGTTTTTATTTCCTCTTGGTCCCTCATATCATTCCCGAAGTCTCGCTTGAGTTTCGTTCATTGTGTAAGGTTTTCATGTTGAACAGGCCGACTCAAGTCTTTTTTTATTGTTTATATATGAAATATCTGGTTTAATGTTGTTATTGTTTTTAAAATATTTTTTTTCTAATTGTTTATTACTTCTTATATCGTCTATTTATTTCCTTATTTTCTTTTCCTCACTGGAGTATTTTTCCCTGTTGGAGCCCTTGGGCTTATGGCATCTTGCTTTTCCAACTTGGGTTGTTGCTTAGCTAGTACTAATAATAATAATAATAATAATAATAATAATAATAATAATAATAATAATAATAATAATAATGATAATAATAATTATAATAATAATAATAATAATAATAATAAAAATAATTATAACAATAATAATAATAATTAATAATAATCATCCACAGTTTTCGTTCAATGTCTTGATTTATAGATGAGACTCAAACACTTCAAAGGAGAACATATATCTTTGTTAGAATCCTCTCGTTGTTGATCGTTTTCTCGTGATTATTGATGCTTTCATTCGAAGATAAATCGTGAAAGGGATATGAATAACCACCGTGAATATTAGAACGCTCTAATTGAAATCTGAATTTCATTACAGGTAATTGAATACGGTGGAATATTGCTCATGGTAATAAATGCAATGTTACCCATAAAATACATCATTAATATTAGTTATCGAAGCAAGGCTAGTAGCTGGCTCATGATGATTTGCATTACGTTTACCTAAATTAAGTTTATTAATGTAATTTCCCCTTGTTTCAGGTAATTGTTTGGAAGTCTTTTATTAATGTAATTTCCCCTTATTGCAGGTACGTGTTTGGAAGTCTTTTATTAATGTAATTTCTCCTTGTTGCAGGTACGTGTTTGGAAGTCTTTTATCAATGCAATTTCCCCTTATTGCAGGTACGTGTTTGGAAGTCTTTCATTAATGTAATTTCCCCTTGTTTCAGGTACGTGTTTGGAAGCCTTTTATTAATGTAATTTCCCATTGTTTCACGTAATTGTTTGTAAGTCTTTTATTAATGTAATTTCCCCTTGTTGCAGGTACGTGTTTGGAAGTCTTTTATTAATGTAATTTCCCCTTGTTGCAGGTACGTGTTTGGAAGTCTTTTATTAATGTAATTTCCCCTTGTTGCAGGTACGTGTTTGGAAGTCTTTTATTAATGTAATTTCCCCTTGTTGCAATTACGTGTTTGGAAATCTTTTATTAATGTAATTTCCCCTCGTTTCAGGTGATTGTTTGGAAGTCTTTTATTAATGTAATTTCCCTTCGTTTCAGGTACGTGTTTGGAAGCCTTTTATTAATGTAATTTCCCATTGTTTCAGGTAATTGTTTGTAAGTCTTTTATTAATGTAATTTCCCCTTGTTGCAGATACGTGTTCGGAAGTCTTTTATTAATGTAATTTCCCCTTGTTGCAGGTACGTGTTTGGAAGTCTTTTATTAATGTAATTTCCCCTTGTTGCAGGTACGTGTTTGGAAGTCTTTTATTAATGTAATTTCCCCTTGTTGCAGGAACGTGTTTAGAAGTCTTATATTAATGTAATTTCCCTTTGTTGCAGGTACGTGTTTGGAAGTCTTTTATCAATGTAATTTCCCCTTGTTGCGGGTACGCGTTTGGAAGTCTTTTAGCAATGTAATTTCCCCTTGTTGCAGGTACGCGTTTGGAAGTCTTTTATTAATGTAATTTCCCCTTGTTGCAGGTACGTGTTTGGAAGTCTTTTATTAATGTAATTTCCCCTTGTTGCAGGTACGTGTTTGGAAGTCTTTTATTAATGTAATTTCCCCTTGTTGCAATTACGTGTTTGGAAGTCTTTTATTAATGTAATTTCCCCTTGTTGCAGATACGTGTTCGGAAGTCTTTTATTAATGTAATTTCCCCTTGTTGCAGGTACGTGTTTGGAAGTCTTTTATTAATGTAATTTCCCCTTGTTGCAGGTACGTGTTTGGAAGTCTTTTATTAATGTAATTTCC
>NC_090729.1:122108635-122118635 GCF_036898095.1 Palaemon carinicauda
GATTCCTTCTTGTTTCCCTTCTTCACTGAACTATAGCTTATAGCATCCTACTTTTCCAACTAGGGTTGTAGCTTAGCAATTAATAATAATAATAATAATAATAATAATAATAATAATAATAATAATAACATTGTAGCTAAAGGTGGATGATTCCACTTTTTTTTTTTAATTAACAGTTCTCTATAACACAGTCACTGCCATATTGGTCATTTACCTGCTTCAGACATGTAGAGAAAAGTCTTAAAGGCTAAGCTTGGAGACCCCCCCCCCCCCTCGATAGATATTGTACTTTTCACCCCCTTCTAGCGTGTACTTATGTACTTATAGGATATCAAGGTCATTCTTCTGTATGTGTTTCACAACATTTATACAGCTCTTTCTAGGTATTCCTCTCATCCTACCTTCCAGCACTTCCCAATTATTCGCTTATCAATAAGCTTTTGTCGTCCATTCTTTCCACATGACCGAACCAACTCAAAAGGACTCAATCCATCCCTTCACCCATAAACAATTCTTTTCCACTCCGTATCTTTTATGTTTTTCAAAATATCAGTTCGTCTTTGGCCAGACATACAACGCAAACAGTTCATCTCAACAGCTTTTTACCTTGTTTTTTTCTCTATTCACATCTAACATTCACACTTCACTTCCATAAAGGAGAGTTAGTTCACTTTTAACATTCACACTTCACTTCCGTAAAGGAGAGTTAGTTCACTTCTAACATTCACACTTCACTTCCGTAAAGGAGAGTTAGTTCACTTCTAACATTCACACTTCACTTCCATAAAGGAGAGTTAGTTCACCTCTAACATTCACACTTCACTTCCATAAAGGAGAGTTAGTTCACTTCTAACATTGACACTTCACTCTCATAAAGGAGAGTTAGTTCACTTCTAACATTCACACCTTCACTTCCACAAAGGAGAGTTAGTTCGCTTCTAACATTCACACTTCACTTCCATAAAGGAGAGTTAGTTCACTTCTAACATTCACACTTCACTTCCACAAAGGAGAGTTAGTTCACTTCTAACATTCACACTTCACTTCCATAAAGGAGAGTTAGTTAAAAAACCCGTCCATACATTTCCACTTTAATTCCTAAATGAAATTCAACTTTTAACAATTTCCGTTCTTTCATTGGTCTCCTATTTTATGACACATCTCTCATCTTTTAAAGGGTAAACTAATTATCGTATCTTGTAGTTTTTCCTTGCTGTATTTTTTTTTTTTAATTTTGTTGCCTCATTTACAGATTATACGCCGCTGTAAAAAATTCCATACTAATGATGATCAGAGAGTATTTTTCTGTCCAGATTCTTTGCCCTTTCGTCGTGTTTCACCTTTGACCTTCTATTTGAGAACACTCAAGTAACTTATGAAGCTAATATATGTGTGTATGTTTTTATGTATGTATGTATGTATGTATGTATATATATTTATGTGTATATATATATAAATATATATACACATATATATACAGTATATATATAATATATATGTATATAATATATATTATATATATACATATAGTATATACGTATATATATATATATATATTATATATTATATATACATTTATATACACATATTTACATATATACAATATATAATATATATATAGAGAGAGAGAGAGAGAGACGAGAGAGAGAGAGAGAGAGAGAGACCTCTATGTATGCATTTATGTGTGTAAATAATTCTATTATTTTACCGAATTTTATCTGATCCACGTTATATTAAGCTTGAAAACGCTAAGGTAAAGAAGAAAAAAGTTGCCCAAATTATAAACTTTCATGAAAAAAGGGCATGACATTTTCTCCCCGATTCTGGCGTCCCTCGTTCCTCGCATGAAATATCTGAGAAAAATGGAAATTTTAATATTTCGTTAATTTAGTGATGTTAATATATTTAGTATTACTATTAAAGTTACCAAACACACATACATACATTCACACACACACACACACACCACACACACACACATATATATATATAATATATATATAGTTTTTTCGTCAACGTGATACTGTTTTGCCATACGCCTTCAAGAATCTTTTTGTCTTTCCTAGGTCAGAACCTCCCTCTCTCTCTCTCTCTCTCTCTCTCTCTCTCTCTCTCTCTCTCCTTACTGATTTTTTAATATCTATGGGCCCACCGAGGAAAGGTTTTTGCTTCGGCACCGAGAAGTATTAGCTAATTAAAATCCATGAATACAAAAAAACCCACGAATCATAATGTGATACTTTTTCACACTGCGCACTCTCCCATATTATGTATTTGTTCATTTTTATCATACAGTATATTATCTGTCTCTCACATGGTTCTTTTCAGGGCAGAAATTATTATCCTCTTATAGCTTAGCAAAACGACTGAATTTTCGAGTAGACATTTTGATTTTTATTAATCTTATGTTGGTATTCCATTTACTTCTTAGAATATTTTCCTTTTCGTTGGGTTTTGTATTTAATCTCTTTCCATCGTAAATACTTCGTTGACCTTTTTAAAAAAAAAAATTGGGATTCAAGCATAATTCTTAAAAGGTTCAAGAAGTTCAGATGTTTTTTTAAAACATTCATATTTTTTTAACATAATTCTTATAAGGTTCAAGAAAATACAGATGTTTTTTAATACATGCATATTTTTTTAGCATAATCCTTTGTGGACAGTTTCCAAAAAATTAGGATTTTTAATCATAATTCTTAAAAGGTTCAAGAACTTCAAATAGGGTTGGTAAAACATGCATATTTTTTTTAGCATAATTCTTGAAAGGTTCAAGAAGTTCAGACATGTTTTTTAAAACGTGCCTATTTTTTAGCATAATTCTTAGAAGGTTCAAGAACTTCAGATATGTTTTTTGAAACATGCAATATTTTTTAGCATAATTCTTAAAAGTTTCAAGAACTTCAGATATGTTTTTTTAAACGCATATTTTTTAGCATAACTCTTGAAACGGTTCAAGAACTTCAGATATGTTTTTTAAATCATGCATATTTTTAAACATAATTCTTAAAAGGTTCAAGAAGTTCAGATGTGTTTTTTAAAACATGCATGTTTTTAGCATAATTCTTAGAAGGTTCAAGAACCTCAGATATGTTTTTTTTTAAATGCATATTTTTTAGCATAATTCTTAAAAGGGTTCAAGAACTTCAGATATTTTTTTAAGACATGCATTTTTTTAGCATAATTCTTGAAAAGTTCAAGAACCTCAGATATGTTTTTTAAAAAATGCATATTTTTTTACCATAATTCTTAGAAGGTTTAAGAACTTCAGATATGTTCTTTAAAACATGCATATTTTTTAGCAAAGTTCATAAAAAGGTTTCAAGAACTACAGATATGTTTTTTAAAACATGCATATTTTTTAGCATAATTCTTAAAAGGTTCAAGAACTTCAGATATGTTTTTTAAAACATGGATATTTTTAAACATAATTCTTAAAAGGTTCAAGAACTTCAGATATGTTTTTTAAAACATGGATATTTTTAAACATAATTCTTAAAAAGTTCAAGAACTTCAGAATATGTTTTTTAAAACATGCATTTTTTTTAGCATAATTCTTGAAAGGGTTCAAGAACTTCAGATATGTTTTTTAAAACATCCATATTTTTAAACATAATTCTTAAAAAGGTTCAATTTTGTTCTGCTTTCTAGATGGTGGACTCTTGGAATATCTTGCTGTTCGTTATCCAATTTAAACTTAATGAATCTCTCTATTGCTCATCGGTTTAGACAAAATAGTTTACCATAGGTAGTTTAATAATAAATTTTACACCCAAAAGATTTAGGAAGCACTTCTATACGATATAATGAAGAGGCCCAATATTTTTTATTATTTACTTAACCAGGATCAACCAATATTCTTCAGGTTCGGTTCTCACAACAATTAAAACTAATAATAATAGTATTATTATTATTATTATTATTATTATTATTATTATTATTATTTCTCTTTATTTTTGTTGTGCAAGTTTCATATAATGTCTCCATACAGTTATACAGTTTCCCTTCATCTTATGATACTTTGCTCTCTCTCTCTCTCTCTCTCTCTCTCTCTCTCTCTCTCTGCTCTCCTCTGTTTAATATATAAATCCTCTACGCTTTAGATCTCTGGCCTGCTTATACATCTTGAGACTTTTTTCTCTCAGGAGGTTTGAAATGAGGAAGATTTTGAGATAACACAGGAAGTCTTGAAACTTTTTTCTTCCTGTTTTTTTTTTTATCTTTATTATTATTTTTCTTTTATCCTTCCATCTTTACCTCCCCCCCCCCTTCCTCTCTCGGTTCAGGACCGTAAGATACCGGGATCTTAATCTTGACCACTTTGAGAATTTCCGTATTAACTCGAAGCGGGGATAAATTTCCCGCACCCGCTAGAAGAGAATTACGTTCAATATTGACCCTCCGCGCGTGGGCGTAAAATTGTTTCTACCGTCTCTTAGCGATTAATTGCGGCCGCTGTAATGAACTCACACTGGGTGTTTTTATCGTGGCATGAATTGATTCAGGAGACAGGATCATTCGAATTGATTCCAACGAGTGGATCCGAAAAATTTATCATCATACAGGCGGACATAGACAGGGATATTCTAGGGTTTTGGTGGCCGGGTGGTAACGTCCTTGCCTGGTGATTGCCAGACTGGGGTTCGAGTCTCGCTCAAACTCGTTAGTTCATATTGGTCACTGCAACCTCACCATTTTTATGAGCTAAAGATACAGGCGTTTGGGGATGCCTATAGGGACTATATGCTGAGTCATCAGCAGGCATTGCCTGGCCCTCTTTGGTCCTAGTTTGGGTTGAGAGGTGGCTTGGGGCCGCCAATCATATGTATACATGGTCAATCTGCTAGGGAATGTTCCTGCTTGATAGGGCAATGTCACTGCGCCTTGTCTCTGCCAATTCATGAGCGAACCTTTGAACCTATAAACGGTGCAACAGATTGGCCCATCAAAAAAGAATTAGTCGCCCACGTGAAAGGTAAAGTAATGGAGAGGCGGTTCTAACTACATTTGTCACTCTACTGAACCAGCGACAGGTAATGCTTGGGTAAATCGGATTTTAAGTGATTGATCGTACCATCTGTCGCTCAGATAACTCACTATTATGAGTAGATTATAATTTTGGTAATAAACCTTAGTGATTTCTGATAATGTTTGTATATGACTTCACATGTTCAATTTTGGTGGTGGGCGTGTTGATAAAGCAAGAGGGCACAGGTGCATTACTAGAAAGAATACTATGTTTAGTTACATTCGATTTTTTTTTCTTTTCTTTTTTTGTGGGGGGGGGGGGGGGAATTAGGCATTGGTAATTATTAACCCTATATGAGGAATCATACATGTTGTTAAAAACTCAATATGGATGTTGCTTAGTTTTAATATATAATACTTATGTATTATATTAATTTGAAATTTTGTCCCAAGATCCAAAGGTTAACTCATTCCTTATAGGTATATCATGTCTGATATTATTATTAATGTATTATTATTATTATTATTATTATTATTACTTGCTAAGCTACAACCCAAGTTGGAAAAGCAGGATGCTGTAAAGCTCAGGGGCCCCCAACTCAGCGAAAACAGCCCAGTGAGAAAAGGAAACAGGGAAAAATAAACATTTTCATGAACAGTAACAGCATTAAAACAAATATTTTCTTTATAAACTATAAAAAGTTAACATTAACAAGAGGAAGAGAAATAAGATAGAATAGTGTGCCCGGGTTTACCTTCAAGCAAGAGAACTCTACCCCAAGACAGTCGAAGACCATGGGACAGAAGCTATGGTACCCCAAGACTAGAGAACAATGGTTTGATTTTGGAGTGTCCTTACTCCTAGAAGAGCTGGTTACCATAGTTAAAAGAGTCTTTTCTACCCATTACCAAGAGGATAGTAGCCACTGAACAATTAACAGTGCAATAGTTAACCATTTAGGTGAAGAAGAATTGTTAGGTAATCTCAGTGTTGTCAGGTGTATGAGGACGGAGGAGAATCTGTAAAGAATATGCTAGAGACTATTCGGTGTATGTGTAGGCAAAGAGAAAGTGAACCGTAACTAGAAAGAAGGATCCAATGTAGCACTGTTTGGCCAGCCAAAGGACCCCATAACTTTAGTCGTAGTATCTCAACTGGTGGCCTGTGGCCCTGGCCAACATACTACCTACCTGCGATACAAATTTGATGAAATGCTACTGAGTACCACCTGTAGATGGTAAAATTGTTGTTCTGACTATCTCGAACAGCGTTGATCCATGCAAGGTTGATAAAGGCCCAAGAACTGTTTCTCTTGAAATTCGGCCAAATTGTGCGTAATCCAATGCTAAGGACCAAACAACTTAGGAAATGGCCATATATTGCAATTTGCTGAACAATTATCAGCTATTTATGCCTAATTTTATCATGCAATTTCTGATGCCGTGGTGTTGCTTATTTCATAGTTTTAAAAACATTTAGATTAATAGAATTTGATGCTCTGGTAACTCCTCCTGCCCAATGGTTGTCAGAGAGCATCAAGCAAACGACCAGCGTAAACTTGATGTATGCTTTAGAGTAAACAAAACAAAATACATTTCTCATTAGAGATGCATTCAGTATGTAAATAATTTGTCGTTACATTGTGCATTTTTTATTTTTTTGAATATTTTAGAAGTATTACCTCATTCATTTTTCAACTGATGAATCATGGATGAGCGCATTTTATAATATTTTATTGTAGTCTCGTAGTGTGTCCTGTTCACACCCCATAAATGAATGGATTTTGAAATGCCTATTTTTCGGTATCTCTTTGTTAGTCGGCCATCTTTCTAGGGTCTCTTTTTGCCTCTTTCAATGTAATACACCTCTAAATTATGTAGTCGTTTCAGCAATTAATCTGTTGGTCATTTTTAAATGGTAAAAACATTTCAAAATGTTTATTTATCCCTTCATCTATTTAAGACCTGTGTATTTTCTCATTTCTCTCCCTTTTCATTCTACCAATACCTCTCATATTATGAACTATAGTCACTTTCTTTCAATGAGGCCGCAATTTGCACCGACTCGGCAGCGGTGCCCTTTTAGGTCGGAAAAGTTTCCTGATCGCTGATTGTTGGTTAGAAATAGTCTTGTCCAAACCAATCATCGATCAGGAAAACTTTTCCGAGCTAAAAGGGCACGGCTGCGAGTTGGGTGCAAATCTACCTCGCTACAAAATATTGACTATAAATCACAACGGCTTTTTCATCTGCATTCAGCATATATGCTCAACTTCCAATCTCTTAAATACATCCTTTATTCAGGAATTCTTTTCTGTTATTAGTTTTATTTACCCAATTAAAATCCGCTTATAAATACTACTTCTATACTTTCCCTGGTATATTAAGCCACATGGGACTCCTTATGATATTTTAGTTCCCTTCACAGCTTTTGCCTTCATACATAGAAACATTTATGGCCATCAACCATTTCTTGGGAACATTTCTTTCATCCATACATGCCTAACACACCCTGGCTAGCTAGTCTATCTTCTTTTCACCTTTAGGGAAAAAAAAAAAAAACACGCATCGTATATGTAATTCCATTACCTCTCGGTGTCTTTCCCCTTTTCAATATCCCTCCTTACATTCTCAATAATCCATTTCACAAGGAATCTCAAGCGCATATTTCCCTTTCCAAATTTAAGCCTTTTAACTCTTATTATTCTTGTTTCCTCCAAATTCAGTAAATTTGTTTAGTAAATTTTCTTTGCATTTCCTTCCTTGTTGGAAATTTTATCCTCCCTAAATTCCTTGCTCTCTCTCTCTCTCTCTCTCTCTCTCTCTCTCTCTCTCTCTCTCTCTCTTTATAGTGTTTCAGTTCAAGTGAACTCCCTTTCTCGTTCAGTAAACGCCAATTTTTTCTCATCACGCCCACTCATAGTTTTTATTCCTTCCCTCCACCTTTTGAAACTACAGATATACTTTTTGTTAAATGATTCTTGATTATATATCACATTGAGGGAACGGAAAATTTAGGTCACATTAATTTATATTTGAACTTCAATGTCTTCACACCAGAAATGACCCCCAAGATTAGGAGATGAAATTCCCTAGCAAAATTCCAATGTACATTTTAGTTTAATATTCAAAGAAAACTGAAAAGAGCTAAGTGTAATTTATGGCAGAAATTAAGTCTCATTAATTTTCCGATATCTAGGTGTCATGGCAATGAGAAATTAACTGTAAGCAATTGCATGTGAATCTTATATAATATATATATATATATATATATATATACATACATACATATACCAAAGGCACTTCCCCCAATTTTGGGGGGTAGCCGACATCAACAAGAAACAAAACAAAAAGGGGACCTCTACTCTCTACGTTCCTCCAGCCTAACCAGGGACTCAGCCGAGTTCAGCTGGTACTGCTAGGGTGCCACAGCCCAACCTCCCACATTTCCACCACAGATGAAGCTTCATACTGCTGAGTCCCCTACTGCTGCTACCTCCGCGGTCATCTAAGGCACCGGAGGAAGCAGCAGGGCCTACCGGAACTGCGTCACAATCGCTCGCCATTCATTCCTATTTCTAGCACGCTCTCTTGCCTCTCTCACATCTATCCTCCTATCACCCAGAGCTTTCTTCACACCATCCGTCCACCCAAACCTTGGCCTTCCTCTTGTACTTCTCCCATCAACTCTTGCATTCATCACCTTCTGTAGCAGACAGCCATTTTCCATTCTCTCAACATGGCCAAACCACCTCAACACATTCATATCCACTCTAGCTGCTAACTCATTTCTTACACCCGTTCTCACCCTCACCACTTCGTTCCTAACCCTATCTACTCGAGATACACCAGCCATACTCCTCAGACACTTCATCTCAAACACATTCAATTTCTGTCTCTCCATCACTTTCATTCCCCACAACTCCGATCCATACATCACAGTTGGTACAATCACTTTCTCATATAGAACTCTCTTTACATTCATGCCCAACCCTCTATTTTTTACTACTCCCTTAACAGCCCCCAACAATTTGCAACCTTCATTGACTCTCTGACGTACATCTGCTTCCACTCCACCATTTGCTGCAACAACAGACCCCAAGTACTTAAACTGATCCACCTCCTCAAGTAACTCTCCATTCAACATGACATTCAACCTTGCACCACCTTCCCTTCTCGTACATCTCATAACCTTACTCTTACCCACATTAACTCTCAACTTCCTTCTCTCACACACTCTTCCAAATTCTGTCACTAGTCGGTCAAGCTTCTCTTCTGTGTCTGCTACCAGTACAGTATCATCCGCAAACAACAACTGATTTACCTCCCATTCATGATCATTCTCGCCTACCAGTTTTAATCCTCGTCCAAGCACTCGAGCATTCACCTCTCTCACCACTCCATCAACATACAAGTTAAACAACCACGGCGACATCACACATCCCTGTCTCAGACCCACTCTCACCGGAAACCAATCGCTCACTTCATTTCCTATTCTAACACATGCTTTACTACCTTTGTAGAAACTTTTCACTGCTTGTAACAACCTTCCACCAACTCCATATAACCTCATCACATTCCACATTGCTTCCTATCAACTCTATCATATGCTTTCTCCAGATCCATAAACGCAACATAGATCTCCTTACCTTTTGCTAAATATTTCTCGCATATCTGCCTAACTGTAAAAATCTGATTCATACAACCCCTACCTCTTCTAAAACCACCCTGTACTTCAAAGATTGCATTCTCTGTTTTATCCTTAATCCTATTAATCAGTACTCTACCATACACTTTTCCAACTACACTCAACAAACTAATACCTCTTGAATTACAACACTCATGCACATCTCCCTTACCCTTATATAGTGGTACAATACATGCACAGACCCAATCTACTGGTACCATTGACAACACAAAACACACATTAAACAATCTCACCAACCATTCAAGTACAGTCACACCCCCTTCCTTCAACATCTCAGCTTTCACACCATCCATACCAGATGCTGTATATATATATATATATATATAT
>NC_090729.1:122121135-122123635 GCF_036898095.1 Palaemon carinicauda
AGGCAAATATCGAAAAGGTACAACCAAAGGTGACTCACGTGTTTAAAATATGTTTAAACATTTTTGTTATTTAATGCTTTGATGAATAGTCGTTGTGGCAGCATTATATCCCACTCTTGTAGAAGCTTTTAACTGTTAGAAATTTGAAGGCAATTATGCAAGTGATTACGAAAGAGGTGGCTGCAAACGACATGTGTAGATAAATAAGTGAATGAAGATGAAAGGATAGGATATGCCTTAAAAATCGATTCAGTAAAGGATGATGATGATTATTATTATTATTATTATTATTATTATTATTATTATTATTATTATTATTATTATTACTTGCTAAGTTACAATCCTAGTTGGAAACGCAGGATGCTATAAGCCCAGAGGCTCCAACAAGGAAAATAGCCCAGTGAGGAAAGAAAACAAGGAAATAATAAAATATTTTAGGAACGGTAACAACATTAAAATAAATATATCCTATATAAACTATAAGAACTTTAACCAAACAAGAGGAAGAGAAATAAGTTAGAATAGCGTGCCCGAGTGTACCCTCAAGCAAGAGAACTCTAACCCAAGACAGTGGAAGACCATGGTACAGAGGTAATGGCACTACCCAAGACTAGAGAACAACGGTTTGATTTCGGAGTGTCCTTCTCCTAGAAGAGCTGCTTACTATAGCTAAAGAGCCTCTTCTACCCTTACCAAGAGGAAAGTGGCCACTGAACAAATATAGTGCAGTAGTCAACCCCTTGAGAGAAGAAGAAATGTTTGGTAATCTCAGTTTTGTCAGGTGTATGAGGACAGAGGAGAATATGTAAAAAATAGGCTAGAGACTATTCGGTGTATGTGGAGGCAAAGGGTAAATAACCGTAACCAGAAAGAACAGAGTAATGTAGCCTTAATTTGTCAATAATACACGTAATTAATTCACCTGTTCAAACATATAGCTTAGGATTTTTGTGCCTCGCGTGTTCTAAGCTCCTGAAAGCATCATAGATGAATATGGTGAAAAGCATCGATGTGTTATTGAAGATACATGAAAGTATTGCCTTGATGAATTACATTGGTATACCTGTTGTGTTATGAATGACCTCTCTGTGTTTTGTGTGAATCTGTGTTAAATCGTCTTTATTTTGTTTCGAGAATGGGTCAGTTGTATAGTGTCTGGGTACTAACTAATTTGGCGTTTTTAGTCACAGGAACGTAAAGGGTTTGTGTATCTCCATGATCAGCAAAGCTGTACTAGTTAGGGCCACCCATACTAAACCGCAGATATGACTAACGAAATGTCTGAGGCCTTTGTACTGCAGTGGACTAGAAACAACTGCATTTGTATAATCTGGCGTAAATAGGAACGTTAGCATATATTTTTGAGTATTTAGTAGCAGTAGTGTATATTATGGTGTAATTTGGGTACAGGAGATGATTTTTTGTCGTATATTATTTTCAAGTTGTGGAATGTCAATTTTTTCTCATTTCGTTTATTTATTTCCTTATTTCCTTTCTTCACTGGGCTATTTATCCCTATTGGAGCCCTTGGGCTTATAGCATCTTGCTTTTCCAACTAGGGTTTAATAATAATAAGAAGAAGAATAGGGAAGTGGGGAATATGGGGAAAGGAAGAGTACCCCTGGATACAATCCAGTTTATAGCTCAAAGGCAGGTACTCGGGATGGGAAAGATTAAGGAAATAGGGAGAAAGAGAAGTAGAGGAGAAGAATAAAAGAGAGGGGCAGACCCTCTTGCGATATTAGGGAATTGGTGTCAGCTAAGAAGCTAGTATATTATGTTGGGTTGTAGCTTAGCTAATAATAATAATACTTTTGAATAAATTATTGAATTGCGTTTATGTGAATTTTTCATTTGAACTGCGTCACTAGATCATTCGGTTATATTACACGTGTGCGTGTTTTTGCGTGAAATGTGTTCATATATTGCTCGTGTATATCCGTGGACGGATCACGCTGTTGACATTCATGCCTTCCCACTGTAAGACGAATTGGAGGGCGCCCGGTCTTTTACAGTTTCTGCCGCGTCGTTTCCAAAGTCCATCGGTCAGGATCAATGCCAAACGACCTCCCTATAAATTGAGAAATGGCTTACCAGTGTCCGGGAACTTGATAAAGAATTACCCTTGTTTTTCCCCTGATGACAAAAGAGGTTTTGCTGTTATTTCTGCGGAGTTCTGTACACGTTTTCTAGTGTGATATATGTCGGGAGTCCAGTTGACAATAGAGGAAAAATTGTGATGGTGAATTTATTGATATGATTTCAAATACTAATTTTTTTAGAGATTTGTTCATCTCTTTTTGTTATCGAAAGTGAAGTCTTTCACCGTTTTTGCTTCTTTTCGTTATATATTTGTTTCTTACCCACCTACGTAGGAATTTCTAGAAGAATTAATTTTCCTTGCTAATGAAAATGAACACATCACGATTTACGATATGCATTTCTTTTCTACCATTCCTACTTAATTTACTTCACTTATAGTTGTCTTTCTATCTTGAAA
>NC_090729.1:122126135-122141135 GCF_036898095.1 Palaemon carinicauda
TCTCTCTCTCTCTGGGGTCATGTCTATTTAATGTATACTTTCTCTCTCTCTCTCTCTCTCTCTCTCTCTCTCTCTGAGTCATGTCTGTAATGTATACTCTCTCTCTCTCTCTCTCTCTCTCTCTGTGGGTTGCAGTTTGATTTTATGTAACACATTCTCTCTCTCTCTCTCTCTCTCTCTCTCTCTCTCTCAGGATTGTGTCCATGTCCCTATGTAATTTATACTCTCTCTCTCCAACACAGTAACCGATTTTAGGAATCGTATGTATGCGTAAGTGGACACAAACTCTTAGCATCCCTTGAATGCTGAATGTCGAGTGTAGCAAGTGGGCCTTTTTAAATGTGGTACTGCGTCCACATCCGACGAGATGTATTTCCTTCGGATAGGTCTATAGGGATATATTAGGTTCACCGAAAGATAGGGGCCTGAACTTTTATTTAAAGGGGATGATTATGTATGTATGTGTGGATATATATATATATATATATATATATATTGTGTTAACTTAATTCAGGAGCCAAATAAATATCGATGATAACGAATCAACTATTTATTCCTGAATGGATTTATTTATAATACGAAGTGTTACCTTCACGGCTGACAAATAACGACTCTCCATCTAAGAAAAGGCGGGAGGCGAAAACCATTACAGTAGACATGTAAACAAAGTAACAGTAGTAATTATGATATGTAAACAACTGGTCGTTTGACCATACAACTGTTGAACGACAATCATAATAAGATGTAGATAGAACTCTAGTATACTTCAACTTCTTTTTTTTTTTTCTTTTTTTTTTATTGGATCAGAAAATATTTACCTTTAGAGTTCCATCATAAATAATGAAAATAAATGTACATTACAACTTAAGACTTATCTCTATCAAATGTTACAATACAAAGTTTATACTATTCCTTTTACAAAAATATATTTAATTACATTGCAAATCTGACAGTTTTTTGTCTTAATCTTCCACTTCGTCTCGGTTCCTTTATTTGTCCCTCGGTACTTTCAAACTTCATCTGTGGATCTTCATCAACATCTCCTCGGTATTCTCGAAGTAATCTACGGTTTCTCCATAGCAACTTTCCATTTGATAACTGGACATGATAGCTTCTATTCCGTAAACCAGCTTTGACTATTTTTCCCCTCTTATCCCATTTCTTGGATACTGGGTCTTGGATTCGAACTTCTACCCCAGGCAAGAATTCTTTCAGCTTTTTGGCGGATGCGTTGTACCACGTTGCAGTCTTCATTTCTCTTTCTTTTCTTTTCCTTTCTGCTTCTTCAATTTCTTCCGCACTTTCTTGCTGAAAAGCACTGTGATGAATGGGAACAGTAGATCTGAGAGGATGTCCAAACACTATTTGGTTCGGCGATCGTCCATCTGCTCTTGGAGTGTTTCTCAGTTCCAACATTGCTTCTTGAAATGTTTCGTCCACCGTTGTTTTATTTAACTTTTTGAGTAAGGTCTTGACCTTCTTAACAAAGGCTTCTGCATGCCCATTACTGCTTGGGAAATGGGGTGAGCTTGGGCCCCACTCGATGCCCTTCCTCTCCAGAAACTTCTGAAATTCTGCGGCTCGGAATTGCGGTCCACCATCTGTTCGGATCCGTTGGGGGTTTCCCATTATTGCCATCATTTTTATCATTGCCCCCACAATAGATCCTGCTGATGGATCATCTTTCCATTCATGGACCATCGGATGTCCACTCAGGCGATCAGCATAAATCAAGAAATGTCTGCCATTACAGTAAAATAGGTCTGCAGATACACATTCGAACGGTCGAGATGGTAAAGGGTCTGATTGTAGTGGTTCCTTTCCCAGGCTGGGTAGATGGCATTGGCATGTCTCACATTTCTCTACTAGCTGATTTATGTCATTTGTGATACCAGGCCAGTATACACACATACGGGCACGCTGCTTCGTTCTTGTAATTCCTTCATGAGCAGTATGCAGTAGATTAAGAACTTCTCGTCTCTGTCCTTTTGGAATTACAATGCGCTGCCCATATATCACAAGGTCTTCGTCAATAGCTAATTGGTGCCGTATGGCTTTATACTGTTTCACACATGCAGGTACATCTTCATGTCCTACATTGTCATTCCTGACAGCAGTTACTAATTCCATGTATTCTGGATCTCCTCTTGCGGCTTCACGTAACTTTTCAATGATGAGGTCAGTGCATCCTTTCCCATCCATTGAATTCTCACTTCCTATTGATGCGATCCGAATAGCCATCAATGTACGTCCCTGGAGATAGTCTTCACCTTCATCTGGATCCTCCACGGGTGCTAGGCTAAGGCAATCTGCGATAGCATGCTCCTTACCTTTTCTCCATTCGACAGTGAATTGATATTGACTTTGGAGTTCTGCCTTCAAATTCTGCAATTTAACATTTTCAACCTGGGTCAAAGAGTATTTGTTGAATATTGACAAGAGAGGACGATGGTCAGTAATCACCGTAAACTGTGGTAGTCCAGACAAATATAACCTACTTTTCTTCAATGCATATCTGATAGATAGAGCCTCTAGTTCTATCATGGAGTACCTGGTTTCAACATCTGTCAGGAACCTGCTTCCACAACTGATGAGTTTCCATCCATCTTCATGTCGTTGAAGCACGATGAAGCCAAATCCATTTAGTCTGCTTGCATCAGTTTCCACACGAGTTTCCCGAAGTGGATAAAATTGTGCAAGAACTGGTGTTTTTACGAGAAGTTGCTTCACTTCATTAAAGGCTTCAGTATGTGCTGGCAACCATTGAAACTGATTCCTGGTTTTCAAAAGTTCCCTCAGCGGCGTGCTCGCTGCACTAATGTGCGGACTAAAGGATACTAACTGATTTACCAATCCCATAAAACTTCGTAGTTCGGTGATATTGGTCGGCGTTGCAAAATCTGCAATAGCATTCACTTTCTTTGGATCTGCTTCTGTCCCATTTTTGGACAAAACATACCCAGCAAACTGCACTTGTGGTTGAGCAAATTTGAATTTTTTCTCATTCAATGAAATGCCATGTTCGATGCACCTGTTTAGGAATGCCCGTACATCTTGTATGTGTTCCTTATACGTCCTACTTGCAATCAGCACGTCGTCCACCACTTTATGGGTTCTTTCCAAACCATCAATTGCCAAGTCTCCTCTGAAATTGTAACTGTCACCAGTGCTGATGAATCCCATAGGCGCTCTCTTGTACCGAAATCTTCCCCATGGTGTTAGGAAAGTAGTAAGATCTCTTGAATCTTCATGCAACTCTAATTGCCAGTAACCCTTGACAGCATCACATACTGTGAAGTATTTAGCACCATGAATCACTTCATTTATAGCATCCTGTGGCGTTTTGGCATTGTGTACCGTCCTATTTACTTGCGAATTGAGCTTTGTGAGATCGACCGTCATTCTGATCCCACCATCTGGTTTCGGGATTACAACGATTGGATGGCACCATTCCGTTGGTCTATCTCCAACTCGTTCTATGACATCCTGATTAATCATGTTCTCCAGCTCCTTCTTCACTGCATCCCGCAATGGGTAGCTCACTGGTCGGGAGGCATAAATTGCAAAAGGTTTTGCATTTTCCTTAAGCTCTATTCTCATCGGTGCAGTTTTCATAGTTTTTAACCGTCCTTCAATGCTGAACACTTCTGAGTAGTCTTCTATGATCTGGTTCCTCGTGTTTATGCTGAATTCCTCCACTGGGAATTCCTCCACTGGGCTATTTCTTTCAGTACACCGAAGATCTGTGATAATACGAACTGTTTTTTTCATAGGAAATGGGAAATTTTCATGCACGATGTGCAACTTCTTGCAGGCGTCAAGAGATATATACATCTCCTCACTTTTAACGTCACTACAAAAAATAACATTTTCCACACATTTGTTGCCATTACCATGTAACACTAAATCAGTCTCTCCAATAACATTTAGTCTTTTGCCATTAACACTTTCTAAGTACTCTTCACAGAAATGGAGGTCCTGTTCACCAAGCATCAAATCCTCCATCATTCCCACACCAGCGACAGTCCTCTCTGCTCCTGTATCGGCGATGACCCATTTTCTGATGACATGACTCTTCAGTGGGTGATGGATGTCAACTGACAACATTGGACGTTTCTCAGTACGCCTAGAAATGTCGGCGACATGCTTGCGTTTATCGGCTTTAGGAGACGATTTTGTAGCGTTTTCCTTCCTTGGACTTTCACAGGCCTTACTATAATGGCCAAAGCGACCACAATTAAAACACTCCTTTCCCATTGCTGGACATTTTTTTCCTTGTTGGTGGGCTGAAAAACCACATCTGCGACACTTTGCGGATTCATCTATAGAGGACTTGTTGGCATGACTTTTTGTTCGCTGTTGACTTTTGCTTCTTTTCCGGGTCTGCAATCTATTCATATCAACACTATAACCTCTACTCAATCTCTGATCTTCTTTCCCTGCCAACTCACGGTTGCGGCATAAAGTGATCGTCTCACGAAGGTTAAGTGCAGGTTTCTTCCCCAACAATTCCTGTCTTACACTCTCATCGCGAACTCCGGACAATATAAGAGTGGCAATCCATTCATCAGCACTCATGTCTGACAGGTTGACATCCTCTGCTTGCTCGCGAAGATCCACCAGAAAATCGTCAAATGACTCTCCGGATTCTTGCTTCCTCCGAACAAGCTGGTAACGGTCTACTGCGATGTTCCGTTGTGATTTAAGGTGTCCCCTAATCCTCTCTATGATTTCACTCAAGCTTAATTGTGTATCCATTGGGATTTCCATTGCATGGCGAATTCTTTGAAGGAACTCTGGTGTGCAAAACGTCCAAAAAGTCGCGATCTGGTCCTCTCGAGTTTTCTCCCCTAGCTTCGCCACCTGTGCGTAATTTTTCCATGTAGCCTCCCATCTCTTGAAAATCTTCAAAGTAGTACCATCATCTAGTAGCTCTGGGGGTCTAACAGAAATTTTTGTTGTCTCACTTCGGCGACTTCTCTCAACTCCTGTGGTTGTGTTATCGTTGAGGTCAGCCCGAGGTGTGACTCGTTCAAGGATAGCAGCTAATTCTCGTTCGCGGCGCTCCTGTTCACGTGTAAAGCGTTCTTCCTGTGATTGCATCTGCTTCTGTAGCATTTGCAACATAGTAAACATGGGATCACTTGCCGCAATAAAAGTAGTTTCCTTGTGCTTTTCAATATGAGTCTTTATTACCTCCTCAGTGTCGCCTATCAAATTGGACCTTTCGATGGTTATTTGAAGTAGTCTTGATAATCTTGATGTATTATCCTTGTTGTCATAGGGAACTCCAAGAGCCTCCAGGTAATTCTTGATTTCATCACGATCTAAATCACCAATATTTTCTTTAGTGAGGGCAAGGGCTTCCTCACGAAGTTCTGCAACTATAGGCATTGTAGTGGTAGGGTTATTCTTTCTGCTTGTAGATATCTTCCTTTATACTCACTGCGCCATGTGTTAACTTAATTCAGGAGCCAAATAAATATCGATGATAACGAATCAACTATTTATTCCTGAATGGATTTATTTATAATACGAAGTGTTACCTTCACGGCTGACAAATAACGACTCTCCATCTAAGAAAAGGCGGGAGGCGAAAACCATTACAGTAGACATGTAAACAAAGTAACAGTAGTAATTATGATATGTAAACAACTGGTCGTTTGACCATACAACTGTTGAACGACAATCATAATAAGATGTAGATAGAACTCTAGTATACTTCATATATATATATATATATATATATATATATATAATATGTGTTTGTGTGTGTATGTATGTATGTATGTATATATACTGGGTCTATATTATTATTATTATTATTATTACTATTATTATTATTATTATTTTCATTATTAGCTAAGCCACAAGCATGATAGGCAAAACAGGATGCTACACGCCCAAGGGTTCCAACAGAGAAAATAGCACAGCGAGGAAAGGAGATAAATGAGCTATATATAAGAAGTAATATTAAAGATATGAAATACCGCAAAATTCATAAAAATATTTAAAAGAATTTGTCAAATATAAACAATGAAGAATCATGTCCGCCTGTTCAACATAAAAACGTTTGCTGGAAGTTTGAACTTCTGAAGTTTCACCGATTCAACTGCCAGAGATTAATATATAGATCAGGAATAAGAAATTTAGTAAACCGCAAGTTTCTGTCCACCAAATTGAGATGAGAATCAGCAGATGACGACCAACCGGAGACCAATACTCGACACAATGTAGAATGAAAGAATTAAAAATGCCTTCAGGATAGACTTACCACTAAAACTCTTAAGGACTTTTTTTTAGTAAGCCTGTTTTTTTTTCTCTCAAAAGTAAATTTGCAATAAAGAATCACCTAAAATTTTAAAGCTGTATATAGTCAAGGAAACATTACCAATGCAGAAATCTGTATATTGAGGAGCCACTGCCGTCAACCTACTGACAGTTATACTTTAGTTTTTTTTAAGGTTTCACTTCACTAAATAAGGGATCCATCAAACCCAGCTCTACATTCAGGAAATGGAATTGATGTAAGGGGAGTAGCATCATCTGCATATGCATCAAACTTGGTTCCATATTACGTGTATATAGTATGAAAACTAATAGGTAGAGAACCCTACCCCGAGGAACACCAGATATTACATTCCTATACTCACAATGGTGCCCATCAACAACCACTCTCTGCGATCTATTACTTAAAAATTTAATAATGTTGCTAAGTAAAGACCCACTTTCAATTACTTGAGTTTGAAAACAAGGCCCTCATGGTTAACGCAGTCAAAGGCAGCCCTGAAGTCAAGGCCAATCATACGAACTTCCTGTCCACAATCAAATGATTTCTGTACAGCTTTGGAAATTGTAAGAAGTGCAACACATGCTCCAAGGGGTTTGCGAATGCCAAATTGCAAACTAAGGAACAGGCTATTATCTTCAGCATACCTATTTAGACGTTTTGCTTAAAGACGTTAAAGAAATTTTGATATAAATTGGAGTTATGAAAATTGGGGGTTAATCAGCTGGGCTAGAGCTACTAGAAACACATTTACCTAATGGAGTAACATTACCAATTCTCCAACAATTGCAAAAAGACTTTGCTAACGTGCAAAATAAAGAAAATAGTTTAGGAGATAAGAAATAAACATTCTATAAAAAAAAATAAGGAAAAATACTATTTGGGTCTACATCTCCATAAGCATTAAGATCTATCAAGAGTTTTTTTTCCATAGGACTGAAAAGTTAAATTAATTAGTTTAGCTCCATTAAAACAGGAATGAGGAAGATCGGGTTTCTCGTTACTCTGCTTACTGTCAAACACATAGGCCAAAAGGTTCCCTTTCCCTTTGGGCAGTGATTGACAAACCCATTCTTGGTTGTACCAGAAAAGATTTATTTTATTGTCAAATCGTATTTCTTTTCTGTTGAAGCATATACTCTGAGAAAAAGCTATTTACTGAGTATAGTTATTCCACGTCAAATGTGATCGGTTGCCCTTCCTAAAATGATAGGCCTCTCTTTCATTTCTTGAATCTTTGCCGTAATAGTAAGAAGTCTATCGAAGAAAAAATCATCCAAGTCTGAATTCCAATAGATCAACCACAAATAAATGTTATTATGAGTGACACAAACTTATATGACCTGATTCTCATTACATCCACATTCAAAGCAGGACTTATGAGAAACAGAATACTCAGTCCTAATATGCACTACCATTCCCCTTGCTCTAGGAATGACATCTCGTTTAAAGATTATTGGTTTCTTAAAGCCTGGATTAAGGAGCTACGATGAGTGCTTCATTTGAGAAACCATAGCTTCTGAGCATTATAAAATATCATACTTCCTGGAGTCAACTAAGATTTCTAATATTGCCATTCAGTCCACGAATATTGCAATACATTAGACAACACTACATAAGTCCAGGAAGCACTGGTTCTGGATTTTGTTCAATTTTTCCAGACGGAATAAAAAATGAAAGCAATAAGAATGTCTAATCATTCTTGAAAACCTAACTAAACTATAATTATATATATATATATATATATATATATATTATATATATATATATATATATATATATGTATGTATATATATATATGCTTAACATGGTAGAGACGACAAGGCTTAGTACCTTCCAGGATAGCCATCTCAGTAGTTTTGATTTAACCCTGTCCACAAGCAAACAGACATACAGAAAAAAAAAGGCAAATCTTGATCCGGAGTGATCGTCTCCAAAAGTTATTGGAGATTTGTCTGTGGTGGAAATTTGTTCAAAATCCGTAAATTTGTCTTGACGTTATCTTTAAAAGGGAGAAAAATGCAAATTCCGATCTAGAATGCGGATTCGGATTCGGATCATCTACAAAATTTAATGGGGTCGTCCATGACCTAAGATCTATTCGTGGTGAAAATTTCATCAAAATCCTTCGAGTAGTTTTGACGCAATCCTGTCCACAGATAGACAGACAGACAAATAGATAAATAAACCGACTCTACATAAGAGAAAAAAAGAATCATGCTAACTCGGCATAAATGGTAAATAGAATCATCCCAAAACAAAGGATACTTAAACGAGCTAATGATGACTCTAATCTTCAAAAACTTTGTTTAATGGCATGCGACTCGGAATGAGGGGTAGTATCATCGTTATTTAGGCTCATTTCTAACCGATTATCCAACGTTTGGGGTTATATTTTGCACTGGGCCTCGCTCCTGATGACAGCCATTTACGAGGCGTGTCTTAATTAATGTTCCTAAGTATGAGACGGACTCGTGTTTCAAGGGATATGTTTTTATTGTTTCAAGTTGTTCGTTCCCAGTGTGGAATTTGACCTCTTTCGTGCTTTTAAAGGTCACTCGTGAATGGCAGAGGTAAAGGACAGGAGAATGCCCTAGAGGCTGGCCATATATTATTATTATTATTATTATTATTATTATTATTATCATCATCATCATCATCTAAGCTATAACCCTACCTGGAAAAGCAGTTGCTATAGGCTCAAGGGCTCCAACAGGGAAAAATAGCACAGTGAGGAAAGGAAACAAATAAATAACTGAACTACAATAAGTGATGAACAACTAAAATAGTTTTTTTCTTTTTCAACAGTAACAAAATTGAAATGATTAGTACATATGTAAACTATAAAAAAACTTCGAAAAGACAAGAGGAAGAGAAACAAGATAGAATAGTGTGCCTGCGTACCAACTCAAGCATGATCAGTGCCCAGATCCATTTCCATCAAGCTAGGACCAGGGATAGCAAGGCAATGGCTACTTACGACTCAGTAGGTAGACTTAGAGCTCCCAGACCCCCATCCTGAGCTCACAAGGATGGAGAGGTTGTAGACACTAAAAAACTATTAAGCATGAGCAGGTCTGTAATTCACATCCAAAAGTTTGCCAGGGAGGAACGTTTTTAATAGGCTGTCAGTCAGAAAAGGAGAGAGGGATTTTTTGCTCCAAGAAGAAATGAAGTTAAACACATTAAAAAACACAGTCGTAAGTAACATGAGGAAGTAACTCGTTCTCTTCGATGATGACATCTTACAAGCCACCTCGAAGTAAGGGAGATTATCCTCCAGGTCAGTGAAGGAGGTTGGTGAGGAGGGTAATGGAGGAGCATCAGCCCTCTCCCTCCCCTCTACTCCCCTCCTCCCCCCACACACAGGGAGGTATCATTCCATGTGACACTCAGATGTCTCATTAATGAGATGTAAATGTCAGTCGGCATGAGGTGATTAACACTAGCGTGGTAGGTGGGAGGCTGGTCATTAGACTTTTGTGCGTTGACGTTTTACACTTTAAGGAGGAGAAAAAAAAGCAACATATTTTTAGCCCTTGCAAGGCAGACCTACCAGGTATAATTCGGAGTAATTAGGCAATGCGTTCGTTTGAATCAGCTCTCTTTAGTGCAATTAGGTATGTTTATTTGCAAGCATCGATTTAAGATGCTTGGCAATTCTTTCTGTTAGTATTAAAGGGAAGGTATTGAGACAGGCATTGTTTTGCATGTACAGTGTGTGTATATATATATATATATATATATATAGATATATACATATATGTGTGTGTGTGTATATATGTATGTATATATATAAATATATATATATATATATATATATATAGAGGATACTTAGCATTTCTTTTTGATAGTGTAATGGGAAGGTATTGAGACAGGCATTGTCTTGCATATATATGTGTGTATATATATATATATATATATATATATATATATATTATGATATTTCTAAAGCGCTGATAGCATCTGGAGTTCTAGACAAAGCCATTATGGCTGAATCTATCTGAAATTTTGTATCATGAAGTCTCGTGCGTTTAAGTGTACAAAGTATAGCCATTTCAATGTTGATTTTATACTTGACGTGCTGGTATTTGAATTAACTGATTTTCCAGACTCTCTAGAGAGATGCAAAAGGTTTCTTAACGATAAAAGATAAGCGAAATAGATTATAGAAAATAATCTGTAAAAATTAATGTATTATTGAATTGAAAACAGAGATAATAAATAATGTAACCTAAAATACACCTCTCGACCAAACCTCGAAATTTCATTCGAACAAAATTTACATGGTGTTACGTTACTTTTAAGACTTCTGTGTATGGATGTTTATATATTAGGGGTGTATGTTTTTGGGAGCTACATATTTGCTTGCTCTGCGGTCCTCCGTAATGGAGGTAAATTCCTTTTGAACACTAGCAATCGATTGTGGAAAAACTGCGATACTCTGATTGAATTAAAAAGAAAACCTGATCTTGGTGAATGGTATTTGTAATCCTTAGTCCTTATTCTTGTTCTTATTGTGAATTATCTTAAAGGCCAATATTTGCTCAGATTTCATTTTCGTGTAAGTAAATGTTAATTTTATTTAATTATACATTAAAAAATAACTATTTATATACGCTTTTCTAATTCCTTTTTTTCTTTTTCATTATTCTTTTCAAATATAATCCCTCCTGGCATATTACCATTTCAGGCAGAATTAAACCTCTTTCGTAACCTGCGACCCCTCTTTCAGACCTAATGTTAAAAAAGGTCATGCGTAGGCCATATCCCACGCTATGGACATTTGCAAATCAGCCCACTCATCCCCTTTTCCACGAAAGAATAAAAAAAAAGTAAATGAAACTCAGGGATTTGGACTGATTCGTAGTGTTTAGATGTCAGAAGGGGTCTTTGGAGAAATATAATTATCTGAAAAAAAGAAAAAAAAAATTTTCATTAATAATGTGGGTAAAAACGGTACTTTTCATTAAAATAGTGGATAAGTTCGGTCCATATAAATTCTTTTTGGAATAAGAGTCTATTGAATAGTTCCTAATGAAAAATATAATGGAGAAAGCTTTTCCGATATGCAGTCATATGGGTCTTTTAGAAAAAGCAGTCATTAAAATGTCATTTCAGAAAAGTGTTAATTAAAATGTCCTTTCAGAAAAGTATTAATTACAATGTCCTTTCAGAAAAGTATTAATTAAAATGTCCTTTCAGAAAAGTATTCACTAAAATTTCCTTTCAGAAAAGTATTTATTAAAACATCCATTCCGAAACGTAGTCATTAAAATGTCATTCCAGAAAAGTATTAATTAAAATGTCCTTTCAGAAAAGTATTCATTAAAATATTCTTTCACAAAAGCTGTAATTAAAATGTCTTTTCATAAGAGTATTCATTAAAAGGTCCTTCCAAAAAAGTAATCAACTAAAGACCTAACAGAAAAGCAGTCATTAAAATGTCCTTTCAGAAAAGTATTAATTAAAAAGATCCCTTCAGAAAAGAAGTCATTAAACAGTCCTTTCAAAAATATCCTTTCAGCAGTAAAGCATTTATTAAAAAAAAAAAAAAAATTCAAAGAAGTTTCCTTTAAAATGTCCTTTCAGAATTACGATCCATGAACAAGGTATTTCAGAATGACAATAAATAAGGAAGTACCTTTCAGGAATATATCCATTAAAATGTCCTTTCAGAAATTACAGAACATGAACATCACTTGGGGTTATGCAAGCTTTTAAAGGGAGCTCCTTTGTAAGCTTTGATCAATATCAATATATTGCTTCCTTGGGGTGATTTATATTTTACTTCTTTTATCTTTGAAAAAGATTGTCGTTAGGTATTTTTCTATTAAAGAATAAGATTTTCTTAGGAAATCTTTATATAATTCTGTGTGTTTTGTTTTGTTATATATAATTCTGTGTTTTGTTTTGTTATTTAATCAATTTTGAAATGAAAATTATTAGGAGGAAGTCGTAAGTGATGGTGAGGTGGATGATTGTGATGGAATTTTTTAAACAGTTTTTTTTTTCTTTTTTTTTTTTCGAAAATTCACGTGTACATGTCAATTTTATAGCAAGCATATAAATACCTACATGCCGTATAGGAGAGAGAGAGAGAGAGAGAGAGAGAGAGAGAGAGAGAGAGAGAGAGAGAGAGAGATAACATTCCAAGGAAGGTGTCTTGGAAGGTATTTGACCCATATGAATGTACTTTTTTTTCCTTAACGTTTGTTACAAATCTTGTTACAACAACTGTATGCCCTATCCCACTTTAAGGTAACTTCCATCTTGTCCAACTAAAAGATTTTGTTAAGTGTATTTTCTTTGCTATCATTTTATTCGAAACCCTGAAGTCGGAGCCATGTTAGACCTTAATTGATTTCAATATTCATTGTTTAATGTTCTTGATTTTATTTTTCTTATGTCATTAAGATGGTTACGTATTATTTCCTAATTGTCCGAATATCTATATTATTTAATGGCTTCTTTTCATAGCAATAAGCAATAGCCTTTTTTTATCAAGTTTTATAATTATTATTATTATTATTATTATTATTATTACCTGATAAGCTACAGCCCTAGTTGGAAAAAAGTAGAATACTATTAGCCCAAGGGCTCCAAGAGAGAAAATAGCCCAGTGAGGAAAGATAATTAGGAAATAAATAAGTTATATGATAAGTTATGAATAATTTAAATGAAATATTTAAAGAATTGTAACAACATTACATTAGATATTTTATATATAAACCAGAAAAACTTAAAAAAAAAAAAAAAAAACAGAAGAGAAATAAGATGGAACAGCGTGCACGAGCGTATCATCAAGCAAGAGAACTCTAACCCAAGACAATGAAAGACCATGGTATAGATCATAGATAAAAAAAAAACAAAAAAAAAAAACACGTACCTAGCACGAGTACTCTTAGTGGGTATTGCGCCAACTTTGTCTTCTTTGGTATTCATGTATCTATGGTTGGTAGATCCTCATTTTCATATTCATAGCTTGATTATGTTACTCGATTAGCGCTATTTATGATGATTAATGTCCCTTGTAATTTCTCGGTGATAACAACAGCAGTTATTTATGTGATTGCTTTATGTCGCAGTTTTACTTATCTCAAAGTTTTGTTTAGTCGTACTCGATCGAAATACAACTCAATTTTGTATTATAATTGGTTTTATTTTCATTTGAATGGGCTATTTCTGCTTACTTGAATCTATAATTAGTTGAGTGTTATAGCGCTGCCAATTGTTCTTTCGCATTTTATTTTCCCATTTGACCTATAGGCACTGTGTTGTGGGGCAACTCCACAAACAATGGAACACGTCCTACAGGTGTCCAGAACTCTGGGCTGTACGAGACGCTAGTTAGGTGATAACTGATAGAATAGGTGAATGCAACTGAACTTATTAAACAGACATCAAGCTTAAATACTATGACTTGCGAGCAATGACGTCATACAAATTCAAACAACATTAGGCATGAACTATCAAGTTTATATAGGTGCAGGGAAAAGCGAGTGATAAGATAACAATCAAAACAGATACAGTGTACTAGTGTGTATGAAACTCGTGTGGTACAGGGCCCTCAGAAAGGAAAACAACGGCCTTCTGTGGGGTCGAAATTGGTGCAATATGATGATGATGATTTTATTTATCTCAACAAATATATATATATATATATATATATATATATTATTATATAATATAATATAATTTATATATATATAATTATATATATATATATATGTGTGTGTGTGTGTGTGTGCATGTATATTAAGAAATTCCTAATTTGTTAGATGTCAAACTATAAAGTTAATGTGAAGTTAACCAATTATTACCTCCGCCAAAGAAGTTGGAAGGAGGTTATGTTTTACCCCCGGTTTGTGTGTGGTTGTGAACAGCTTCCTGGCCATAATTTTAATCGTAGAGCAATGACACTTGGGGTGATTAATTGTTATGTAAAAAGCTGAAAATTATTAATTTTGGAAGGTCAAGGTCAAGGTCACGGTTAAGCAAAATGTCCAATTCACGCAGTCAGCCATAAGTTTGGAAATAATTTTCACGGAGACTTCAAACATGGTTCATATTTGAGTGTATGAAAATCCAAGCCAATTAATACATGTTAAGGTCAAAAGTCAAGGTTAAGGTTGAGCAAAAGGTCGAGAAATTAGCTGCCGCGGCGTAGATCAACGTTCTATTGTGTGCCCATATATTTCCTAAGATGTATTATTCCCATTTTCCATTTTGGAATTGGTGTTGTTTTCAATTCCACAACTTCCGGCAAGGCTAAGCTTCAGATCTCTGCTGTTATTCAATTAGTGGAGCAATCAAAGGGTCATTTGTGTGAAGAATTTTAATCCAGAGGATAAAAGAGATTCGTGTATTTGAGGTTTACAGATATTAATTAATTTCAGAACGTGGACTATCACAGAGATGCAGTGTAGTTGTGCACATTCTTAAGCTTTTCACCCTAGTAATTGAAAGGTCGCTTATGATGTGTTACAATGTGAATTACTGCCGAATGCAATTGCTTGAAATGATACATTGAATTAGCAAGTTGATTGTTATGTTGCTTTGATTTGATACCAGGAAAAAAAACATTGACAAGCTCTTATGAACAATAAAACTATTCGGTGGATATATAATTTGTAATCATGTCTTTCTGGTACTATAGTTTATATTCTTTTATACACTATGAAAAGTAATGGAAATTACACGTTCATTGC
>NC_090729.1:122143635-122148635 GCF_036898095.1 Palaemon carinicauda
TATATACATTATATATATATAATATATATATATATATTAGTATAAATGGCACGAAGTGACAGCAAAATAACAGTTTCATTTGGCCTTGGAATTTTTGTTTTTAGACAATTATTCAGTATATATGTATTCTGGACATACATTATGTTGCCATACAGGCTTAGCTCATTTATATTATATTGTATCTTGTTTTTATGTTGTTTATTAGTTACTCAGCAAATGCATCTTCGTGCATGGAGTTCACAAAGTAGATGATTAAGGACAGTCCTATCATTATCGATCAATTAGTAGCCATGTTGTTTCCGTCTCTTCCCTCTGTGAATACGAAAGTAAATATCTTGATGGAGTGCAAGAAACAAAAGTTTTTTTTTCCCATTGTTTTGTTCCGTACTAATTAACATCTGTCAATCATAGGAAGTTCATAGAATTTTTAAAGTAATTTTTTTCGTAATATCTTTGGAAGGCGGATTTAGTTTCCGTATATATTAGAAAATAATGAGTATTAATATTGTAGTAATATATTTTTATTTTTATCTTTTGTGATTTTTTACTGTACAGTGGATTATGTCGTTCTTAAAGACAACTGTTTAACCAAAATACGAGTGAAGAGGTTAAGCCTTACCATTCTTGGTTCCTTTAATAATGTTCTTATTTTCTTTGTGTTTGGCCAATGCTGTAAAAACATTTTATTCGTTCCTTGTGTTTTTTGCTATTTTCTTCGGTTTTAGCTAATGATATAAACGTTTTTTTTACAAAACTCGATAACTTAATTTTTTGTTTATTACTGCTTGTAAAAGCGATATTTTATCCGTGTCATCTATACTTGTATTTCAGCCCTCTGATTACAGAAGCATTTTTTGTCAAGAAAAATAAGCCCCCTGCATTTGTGTAAAATAACTAGAAATATTACCCATTGCGAAAGAAACCTTCCATATTTATAATAATATATGAAACGAAAATTTTAAAAAACCACTTTTCGCGAATATACTTTTTTTTTTCATATTCAAATCCATTATCTTCAAAATTTTACGTGACTTTACTTTTTATACAAATCCACTATCTGGTAAATTATTCCCCTGGTTTATTTTTAATCATATCATGATTTCTTATCCTTTATTCCCTGACGGGATGCCCTTCCATTTCTAGATTGAATATATTGACCCAGAATCGTTCCTAGGGCTATGGTGGCCGATGCGGTAACGTCCCTGACGGGTGACACGCTCAAACTCGATAGTTCATTTGTTCCTTTAACCTCACCATCCTTGTGAGCTATGGAGGGGTTCTGGTTGATGAAGCCTATAGGTCTATCTGCTGAGTCATCAGCAGCCATTGCCTGGTCCTCCTTGGTCCTAGCTTGGGTGGTCAGTGTCACTGTCCCTTGCCTCTGCCATTCATGAGAGGCCTTTAAACCTTTAACACGCCACATTAAAACAACAACGATACATGAACGTAATAGCTTAACCGAGTAGACAGCGCAATTAAATACATAATTGATTATTCCGAGACGAAAAACGAGCATACCTCACCTTTTATTGATAAAAAGAGCGGCTAATTGCTCTTGGATAAACTTGAAGTCTAAAGCAAACTCATTTTCTTAGTCATTTGGTATGTACTTTGGTTTTAAAGTAGTTGGGGCACTACACTTCACCAGATTGTAATCTTTGTTTACTTTCGGTTACCCTTACATTACCCAAACATTACTTACGGTCCGAATCACCCTTGAAGCAAAGGCCACCAGGTAAAACGGAGGTAATCACAGAAGTATATTTTTGACTTGCCATGCTTGCAGTGTACACCAGATATGGATACAGGACAGGAAAATCAGGTTTTTATTTCATACTAGTGTGTGTTTTTAAACAAATGTAACCTTTAATTTCATAGGAAATTAGTAATTTTAAGAGATCCCGACCTGCTTAAAGAAAAATTATGTGGAAATCAAGGGGTGGGTGTTTTTTTTTTCTTTTTTTTAAGCACAAAACTAGTAAAATACAAGAATGATGTCTAATCTAAACAAGTCCTCTTTATTTATTTATAGATATTTGAAGACAAACAGTTACTTTCCTGAATATGGGTTCATATTTTTATTTTCTGTTTAATCTCTAGCTCTTTTATTTTTGATAGCACGAAAGCCTCTTACTTAAAACTTTGATCAATTTCTCGTTATATATTTTTTCGTGGAAGATTGCATTCAAGTCATTAATTTTTTCAAGTTATCGGTTGTCATTGTTTTAGATTGTCATGCAGAATTAAGAATTAGGCATTTCAGAAAATGTCAAAATTTTATCCGCGAAATGGAAGCGGTGCTTTCTATAACACAGATACAGATAATTTAAAGGTACTATTACGAAAGCAAAACAAGGCTAGTGTTTATAGAACAGGAGAAAAGTAAATAAATTGGATCAGAAGGGTTATCTAATTTGGAGCTCTGTGCTTAGAATGAACAAAGATTAAATTACAGTAATGACAATACAATCCCAGAACTTGGTAACGGCCTTTGGCGATTAACAAAACATCCTTCACCACATGAAGTCACAACTCTCTCTCTCTCTCTCTCTCTCTCTCTCTCTCTCTCTCTCTATATATATATATATATATGTGTGTGTGTGTGTGTACTTTTTTATATCCTGAATACATCTGGAAATAATATCCAAAAATTTGATATCACTATATCTTGTAGAAAGGTTGTGGTGGCCTGGTGGTACCGTCCATGCCTGCTGATAGCCAGACTGGGGTTCGAGTCCCGCCCAAACTCTAGCGTCCTTGCCTGCTGATAGCCAGACTGGGGTTCGAGTCCCGCCCAAACTCTAGCGTCCTTGCCTGCTGATAGCCAGACTGGGGTTCGAGTCCCGCCCCAAACTCTAGCGTCCTTGCCTGCTGATAGCCAGACTGGGGTTCGAGTCCCGCCCAAACTCTAGCGCCCTTGCCTGCTGATACCTAGACTGGGGTTCGAGTCCCGCCCAAACTCTTTAGTTCATTTGGTCGCTGCAACCTCACCGTCCTTGTGAGCTATGGATGGGGAAGGGGTTTGGTAGAGCGTTTAGGTCTATCTGCTGAGTCATCAGCAGCCATTGCCTGGCCCTACTTGGTCCTAGCTTGGGTAGATACGAGGATTGGGCGCTGATCATCTGTAATATGGTCAGTCTCTAGGGCATTGTCCAGCTTGATAGGGCAATGTCACTGTCCCTTGCCTCTGCCAATCATGAGCGGCCTTTCAACCTCTAAACCTTAAAGGACAGGTAAATTGAGTTTCAATTGTAGCTGCATTTCCAGTATGTTTTTTTTTTTTTTTTGTGTGTGTGTGTGTGTGTGTGTGTGTGTGTAGTAAACCTGACACGAAAACAGATCAGAGAAATTTCGGATTCTAAGGGCGCCCACTTTGGCAATCCTTCTGACCTTGCAAGTACCGCCTTATGTATGAGGATGTCTACAATATACGTGGCATTCTCTCTCTCTCTCTCTCTCTCTCTCTCTCTCTCTCTCTCCTGGTTTGTACTTGTTCTCCATTACTTTTTATATATTTTACTCTACGCTTTTTCTTTGTTGAATTAATTTCCTATTCGCGAAAGCCTTTTCAAAATCAGCTTAAGTAGACATTTTGATTTTTTTTAATGGCATCAGTTATCCATTTACTAGTGTTTTCTATTGTTAATGTACAATGGTTGATCTTTTTCATATTTTTCGTTAAACCTGGGACTTATTCTTTGGGTTGTCTGCCATGTGTATATATATATATATATATATATATGTATATATATATATATATACATACATATATATATATATATATATATGTGTGTGTGTGTATGCGTTTGTATGTATGTATGCATGCATGTATTTATGTATGTATATAAACGCATACAATATGTCTTTAATATGTTTAATAAAAGCCAACGGGCAGAAAATATATTATATTTAATTCAGTTTCCCAGTTCATTTCTTTTATATTGTATACTTCCTTTACTCCTTTTTTTATTGCCCATTCTCCCTTTTTATTGCCCCTTCTCTATCTTTCCCCCATTCTCACCGTCCATCCTACTCCCTACCTGCCTTCACCTCCATTTTTCTCTCGTCTGTCTTGCTCGCATATACTCGGCGCATAAGTTGTGTTGCTATGCTGGTGCCATACATGTGATCCATTGGATTGCTGCTCTCTCTCTCTCTCTCTCTCTCTCTCTCTCTCTCTCTCTTTCTTTCTTTCTTTCTTTCTTTCTTTCTTTTCTTTCTCTCTCTCTCTCTCTCTCTCTCTCTCTCTCTCTCTCTCTCTCTCTCGCTTCTTATATATTTTCCCATTTTTGCTTATACTAGGTTCAGTAATTTTTTTATATCACTTCCATTAATGACAATTTTTACATTGCTTTTACCGAAAGCAAATAGAAATGTATTTTAGTTTAGCATATTTATTCTTGATCAGTTATGATAACAAGATAGAAATGATAATTAGTGTTATAAATAATATTAATGTTAAACTATAAGTATTGGTTTCTCATTAGTGGTGTTATTGTTGTTAATTATGTCACATTTCCCGTTTCATACTGTGCTCTGTCTTTCAATTTTATCATTGCTATGTAAACTTTAATAACATCAGCGTTGTGGTGGCCGATGTGGCAATGTCTCTGACTGGTGAATGCCAGACTGGGGTTCGTGTCCCGCTCAAACTCGTTAGTTTCTTAGGTCTCTGCAACCTCACCTTCTTTGTTAGCTAAGGATGGGGGTTTTGTGGAAGCCTATAGGTCCATCTGCTCAGTCATCAGCAGTCATTGCCTGGCCCTCCTTGGTCATAGCTTGGGTGGAGAGGGGACTTGGGCGCTGATCATATGTATATATGGTCAGTTTCTAGGGCATTGTCCTGCTTGATAGGGCAGTGTCACTGTCCCTTGCCTCTGGCATTCATGAGGAGCATTTAAACCTTTAAACCAGTCATATCATCACCCGACAAACCAGAGATGACGAAAATCCTTTAAATAATTCAACAAATGTACATTCACTGTTTTTATTTGTGGGTG
>NC_090729.1:122150565-122163065 GCF_036898095.1 Palaemon carinicauda
TTTTGAGTATGCCTTTGTTGTTCCTGGCGCACACCAAAGGTTTTGTTGTTGGTCCGGGTCACTTAGTTAGTTTGCTTATCTATTTGTTAGAAGTTTTACGTTAAAACTTTTGTATGCATTTCCACTCTGATTAATCCAGTGGAGTGACTCGTAACTGGCAATGAATTTGTAGATTTTGTTACTTTTTTGGGGGTTGGGGGTGGGGGGGTTAGGTTACTGAGGCTTAAAAGCTGAACACTGTGGATCAATATCTTAAAGTTTGGTATCGAAGTTAATTAATTAATTAATTAAATCTTGGGATATGGATAATTAATTTTTTGGGGTGGTCGACGTTGTTAGGTTGACCAGTCGTTCTCTTGAAGATAAAATTTTGTATATCATGTTCTTGTAATTATGAAGGCTTATGTGCTCCCGACTATTCACATTTTGCATATTATATATATATATATATATATATATGTATATATATATATATATATATATATGACTTTCAAATATCAAATGTTAATTATATATTCGAAGAATTATTTCTGAATTTTTGTTGAGTTTCTATAAAAACATGCGTAACAATCTCTCTCTCTCTCTCTCTCTCTCTCTCTCTCTCTCTCTCTCTCCTACATTTTTGGTGACCCTGGTATGATCGCACTACAGTAAAGATTTACTGCAATATTTAAAGGCCCCAAGAAACTATGAAGAAAATCAACAAGTAAAATAAACCAAATTTAGGATAAAAAAGAATTATATGCACAATAAAGAAAGAAAGACGGAAAGATAATAAATGTGCATATTTTCATTTCGACCAATTTGTGGTTTACTAGAAATATATGTTGTTACGGAAAAACGTGAATCAGGAAATCAATTTTTCTCCAATAAATAAAAGAAATTGCAATTTTAATAACAGCAATTGAAATGGCCCCTCATTCCCCTGACCTTGGGAATAAAAAATGCCAAATAAATGTTGATATATTATATATATCTAATTGAGAGATTTGATCGACTAAATCATGTGGCCATAATCATGGTTATAGAGAACCAATTAAATTTTCATTTAAAAATGTAATGAATTTCAAATCATTTCATGATGAGAACTAAATTACCAATCGTTCATTACAAGCAATACGAGAGTTCCATTAATACTAGTCTCTATAAGAGCATCCTAAAAAATACAACATAAATCATACGTCACCGAAGGATCATTTATTGAATTTATTCAATATCAACTGTATTAGCTTATTATGCAATACAGTTGATATTGAATAAATTCAATAAATGATCCTACGGTGACATTGTATGATTTATGTTGTATTTTTTAGGATGCTCTTGAAGAGGCGAACATTGATAAAACTCTTAGTGCTTTTAATGAACGATTGGTCAACCGGATCTCATCATGCAATGATTTAAAATTCATTACATATTTCATTAAATTTTAATTGGTTCTCTATAACGATGATTATGGCCAAATGATTTAGTCCATAAAATCTTTCAATTGGATACATATAATAAATTTATGATAATAACCTTTATTTATTTTATTTATTCCTAAGGTCAAGGTGTGTTAGGCCATTTCGATTGCAGTTAGTAAAATTGCAGTTTTTTTTTTTTTTTTACTTCGGGGTTCACATGTTTACCTAACGAAATATATTTCTAGTAAACAAGAAATTCGTCGAAATGTAAATATTTTTATTGCCGTGGTAGCTGAATGGATAGATATTGAAAATATTGTTAATGGTTCGGTATGATCAAATTAACTTATGGCCACAAAACTAGATAACTTGACTTCACTGATTGGGATTGAGTTCATTAAATCAGAATATTGGTTGATTTTGATTGGATCTAGATCTGATTATATCTACATTACTTTTATTGCACTGGGTTGCGTGTCTGTGTGTGTATATACATATGTACAGTATATTTATTATATATATGTGTGTGTGTACATATTGATATATATATATATATATATATGTGTGTGTGTGTGTGTGTGTGTATAGATATATATATATATATATATATAGATGTGTATATATATGTATATATATATTGACATATATATATACATATGTATATATATATATATATATATACAGAGAGAGAGAGAGAGAGAGAGAGAGAGAGAGAGAGAGAGAGAGAGAGCTAACAATATCATGAGAAACAAAGACTGTTATTACGCGATTTTTGCACTTATAAATAAACTAATACATCTTTAACTATGTTGGTAATTCGACAGCTTTGCCACCTAAAAAATTTTTTTTATTGTTCTAATTAGTTTCTCTTAGTTTCTGCTATATATAGTTTGTGTGTGTGATTCGGTTAGTGTGTTTAATTGAATGATAAGTTTCATATTTTTTAACAGCAGAGTTAATTTTGGCATAATTGGTAATAAGTTGGGAATACAGACCTATTTTAATGTTTATTAGGAAGAGAACTTTACATTTATACTGTTATTTTGGTAAGGATTCTTGAAAAAATTGTAATTTTATTTATTTGTATATTTATAATGCAGTACGGGTATTACTTTGATGTGTTTGCATCCTTTGACCTTAGCTGCGTCCACATTTTAGCCTTCTTTTTTTATTTTTTCCCCGATACTTTTCTCCCTATTTAGTGCAAAGCCTCTTTCAACTTTTCCTTTTCCTTGTTACTGTTCGTAAGATATTTTATTTTTCCTTGTTTCCTTTCCTCACTACGCTATATCCTTGTTGGAGCCCCTGGGCTTATAGCATTCTGCTTTTCCAACTAGGGTTGTAGCCTAGCAAGTAATAATAATAATAATAATAACTTCTGGGTTTTCTGCCAAATGTACAGTTTAAAGGTTTAAAGGCCGCCCATGAATGGCAGAAGCAAGAGACAGTGACATTGCCCTATCAAGCAGGACAATGGCCTAGAGACTGACTATATATATATAGATATGATCAGCGTTCAATCCCCCTCTCCACCCAAGGTAGGACCAAGGAGGGCCAGGCAATGGCTGCTAATGACTCAGAATATACACTTATAGTCTCCCCCATCCACCCCCCTCCATCCCAAGCTCATGTGGATGGTGAGATTGCAGCGAACAAAGGAACTAACGAGTTTTTACGGGGCTCGAACCCCAGTCTGCTGTTCACCAGTCAGGGACGTTACCATATTGGCCACCACAGCCCTAAAGACACAAAAATCCTTGGTACACCTCACTCCGAAAAAAAGTGCACCCTATCACACCCTAGCTTCTCTACGAGTAGCCAAACAGGCAGTGTAGGAAGAGATGGCAGAAGTGGTGGGCGGTGCTAAATATAGGAACTCGCCGAGTGGTAAGGGTGTGGCTTTATGCTCTTCCTCAGGGCGAGTTGTGCCAGGAATTCCCGTGTCCAACTGTACCTCTGTACTTTATGTCCTCCCTGATCCAAAATTTTATTGCTATGTATCCAGTGAGGCTTTGTATTGGAACTTGGTGTAATGCTGAATTTTATAAAAGCAATTTTGAAATATACCGGCAAGTTACTCTAGTATCCTATCAAGCTCTAAATGAGAAAAATAGTGTTTCTGAAGATCTTTAAGGTAAGGCTAAAATATTTTTTAATTCACAATAAACCAAATAATATTGAAGGGAAAGCTATCCAAACACGATTCCCCTAATTTCCTAGTGTTGAATCTAATTCTAAAAACTGTTGAAGGTAAACTTACTGTTGCGTGAAAATTTAAGTTACAATGATAATTTTGCAGACTTCTTTACCGAGTAGTTTTATTCAGGTGTTATTGATTAGAATTTATATATATATATATATATATATATACATACATACATACATACATACATACATACATACATACATACATACATATATATATATATATATATATATATGAATATATGATTACGATTATCATATAATTGAAGCAAGACCTTAGTGCAGCTAACTTCTTACTTTCACATCGCGTAAAGATTGTCTGAGACACCCTTAATAATCTTATAAAATTCTCTCTCTCTCTCTCTCTCTCTCTCTCTCTCTCTCTCTCTCTATGGTAATTTGAAGACTTTATTACATTACATTTTTAGCCTCCGTGACCATTTACATTCAAGGAGGTCGACATATGGAACACTCAATAGCAGTTTCTCCTCTCTCTCTCTCTCTCTCTCTCTCTCTCTCTCTCTCTCTCTTGTAGTGTTTGGAGGAAAAGGAGAAATTTAAAGGTATAAGATGAAAAGGATGGTTTCATATGTTGAAAATTTTGGCTTATAAGACGCGGAGAGAGAGAGAGAGAGAGAGAGAGAGAGAGAGAGAAAGGTCTTAGGTTAGTCCAAACTTATTACTGTTTTATTTTCTTGCGTCTCCATTTAATTGGAAAAATATCATGGTATTTTAATTAAAGAAATTAATTTTAATTTCGTTTTCATATAAAGCTCTAAAATGATTTTATGTAGATTTCAAAAGCAAAAATGTATTGGCAAATATATAAACGAATAGAATTATTATGCTACGGGCCAAAGGTAGTAAGTAATGATAATACTTATGATAAATACAGTAGTTCTTTTTACCAATTACAGCAAAAATATTGATTAAGTTCGTGAGAATAAACTCATTATTATATGTGAACTTTCATTCAGATAGAATGCGTGATTTATTATTTATTATTAGGACGCGGTGAATTCCTTAAGAAATAGTCTAATTAAAATCAATATAATTAGATATGTTTGATGAAGGGTGTCTCTACATCTATAACGCAAGGCTTTTTGTTATAGAAAATTAGTCTATTCGAAAGGTTATGTTCATTCAAAACAGTAGAATTAGATATATGTATTTGATGAAGGGTGTCTCTTCATCCAAACCGCAATGTTTTTTTATTTTTTTATAGAAAAATTAGTCTATTCGAAAGTATATGATATTCAAATCAGTAGAATTAGATATATATGTTTGATGGAGGGCATCTACAGTATATATCGATAACAAAAGTTTTTGTTATAGAAAAAATTACTTATTTCGAAAGTATATGCTAATTCAAGTCTGTAGAATTAGCAGCTTTCCAAAACTTTCCCTTGGAAGGGTAAGGTATTTGTAATTTCCTTAAAGATAACTGCGCTGAAGGTTAACTGCAAACCCTCTTGGGAACTCGTGTTTCAAACTAAGCCCCATTCGTGCAAGCCTTTGTTTAAAGGTTAACCTGCAAGGCTTATTTGTGTTTCCACTAGTAGGAGAACTGTATACGTTAAAGACAATTTTTTTTTGTTATAAGGTAATATAACGAGAGTGTGTGTCTCCTACGCTTTCTTATATATAATTATTTTTCTTCAAGTCTTCCCTGACAAGTATGAAAGATAGCTTTAATCCTGGCAGGTGTTCTCAAGGGGGGCGCAAGAACTTCTTAAGTTCTGATACTATTCGCGTTGGAGAATTTTTCCCCCAGAGGTCCAGGTGTGCTCTTGTTTAAAAAAAAAAAAAAAATGTTGAAAATACTTTAGCCTTCGTTGCCAGAAGACGGAGGCAGCGGTATTATTCTCTCTCTCTCTCTCTCTCTCTCTCTCTCTCTCTCCTATCTTTGGAAAGTTCATATAAAGGACAAAAATTGAAAACTGCATGGAAGTGTTGAAGTGACGGAGGCAGCGATATTCTCTCTCTCTCTCTCTCTCTCTCTCTCTCTCTCTCTCGTCTTTGAAAAGTTCATATAAAGGACAAAAATTGAAAACTGCATGGAAGTGTAGAAGTAACGGAGGCAGTGATATTCTCTCTCTCTCTCTCTCTCTCTCTCTCTCTCTCTCGTCTTTGAAAAGTTCATATAAAGGACAAAAATTGAAAACTGCATGGAAGTGTAGAAGTAACGGAGGCAGTGATATTCTCTCTCTCTCTCTCTCTCTCTCTCTCTCTCTCTCTCTCATATGGAAAGTTCATATAAAGGACAAAAATTGAAAACTGCATGGAAGTGTAGAAGTAACGGAGGCAGTGATATTCTCTCTCTCTCTCTCTCTCTCTCTCTCTCTCTCATATGGAAAGTTCATATAAAGGACAAAAATTGAAAACTGCATGGAAGTGTTGAAGTGACGGAGGCAGCGATATTCTCTCTCTCTCTCTCTCTCTCTCTCTCTCTCTCTCTCTCTCTCTCTTCTTTGAAAAGTTCATATAAAGGACAAAAATTGGAAACTGCACGGATTGCCTATATCTCCCTATTTATGAGATGAAATTGTTAAATTTAGGGCATAACCTGTACGTTACCTTAAAATATAAAGCCTCAAATTACTTAGTTATGCAGTTCGTTCCATTTATTTTTTTTTTCTATTTTGCATTTTTTATTTTTATATTGTTTCTGGTAGGCACGATATCTTTTTTTTTTTTTTTTTACTCTGTATGCAGCATCCATATCTGGTAGAGCCACTGTGCTTCACTGTCCAGTATTTTTTTTTCATTACTGTGAAACTACAGTATACTGAATAATCCGTGCTGGATAAAAGCAACTCCTCGTTCAGTACAGCTTTATATGCAATTACCTTTGAATATTGAATGATTCCTCTGAGAAGAATATACATAGTTAATGAAAACAACTTCAAACATCTCGCAATTCACCAATCACTGACATCTTGCGTAGATTTTCAGATTCCTGGCGGTGTCAATAAGTTTAGATGTCAGGATGCCAGAAAACCTCAAATCAATCAATCAATCAATCTAGTTTCCTGGATAATAAAGTTGTTCATTTTCAATCCTCTTATACTTACTTTCACTTTTCTGCTTGGAACCCTTTTATGCAGTCCTACCTTGGCTTCGAAGTCTCTTCCCAATATTTTGCACACATCCTGTTGCCTTCTATGCTTCTAATATTCTGTGACCGATCTCTCTCTCTCTCTCTCTCTCTCTCTCTCTCTCTCTCTCTCTTTTGCCGTATCTTACTGTTGATGGTTATATTTGTTTCACTGTATATGTGTGTATATATATATATATATATATGCATATATATAGATTTATATATCTATATTTCTATCTGTCTACAGGTATATATATATATATATATCTATATATATATATATATATATATATATTTACATATATGTGTGTGTATATATATATATATATATATATTTAATATACACATAAATTTTATTTTAATCAGGCTATTTCTGTAACTTCAATTTATCACATTCTCAAACTAAGCTAAACTTTGTAAGTTCATTAGTTGGTTAAATACTTGGTTACCTTATTTATGTGATATTAATATTTTAGAACGTGTGCTGAAGTACGGCAGATATTTTTTTCCCCGTTATTTGTTTGTTGTGAGGCTTCATTTTCCACATGACTGGTAAAGCAGTAATCAAAGAAGATATTGCGGTTTCATCTTAAGCGTTTATGGCTCGTTTATATTTGAGAGAGAGAGAGAGAGAGAGAGAGAGAGGAGAGAGAGAGAGAGAGAGAGAGATGGTTGTAAAATGGTTCTACATGCATTAGTGCTTTTGAATTAATTAATACGATCTACCCATAGTAGTAAAACAGGTTATTCAATTATTTGAGATAAGGGATCTAGTATATATAGTTGTTTCAATATTTTAAATACCTTTAGGGTATAAAATTAATTAAAAGAATAACCGTGAGGCAGTCTAAAATTCTTTGAAATAGTCCATCATTCATGAATCTCTCTCTCTCTCTCTCTCTCTCTCTCTCTCTCTCTCTCTCTCAGAAAGTTGCTGACTGGTATCCTTATAAATTTCTCCCAAGGCACATATAACCTTTCATTTCATATTTACTTGAAAAATAACTTCATGCATCCTCCGCCTCTTGCACCTTAGAAAACGACTAGCAAAAGAAATGTATGAGAATGTAGCAGGGAGTGGTGTCATAAATTTATATGAATAATGCAACTGTCCTTTTCTTTCTCTCGACACAAAGAGAGAGAGAGAGAGAGAGAGAGAGAGAGAGAGAGAGAGAGAGAAAAAAATCCTCAAGGATTTTGTTGCCGTCTGACATTAGACTGTATCATCAACTGTATACTCAGATGTCTTCGAGAAATAATTGGAAGCGGGAGACGGAGAAAGGCATGGAGGAGGTTGGTTATTTGAGTAGGTGGGCTACGGAGAGGCCATGGAAATTTTGAATTTTTGTTACGAATTGGTGGGAAGATGTACATTAAAAATAGCAGGGTGTGTGCAAAATGTAGGAATATATGAGATGATTGATGAGTGACCTTTTAGGAAGCGAACTTTGAATATTATATGTAGATGAAATGAAAAGTATGGAAGCTGTACAGTATATGTGGAGTAAGAAGAATTGAAATTATAAGGAATGTGGAGATTTGTAGATGAGTGTGTGTTAAGCTGGTCGTGTCATGTGGAAAGAATGGAAGACAAAAGGTCGGTGAAAAGAGTTTTTAGTTAATAAGATCAAGAAGGAGGAGACGATCTAGAAACGATTCGTCAGATAAGGGTTATGAAAGTGGTACTGGAAAGGGATCATCTTAATATCCAAGAAGCCAGAGATGTTGTGGAAGGTGGAGATGAATACTGTAGTTTTAGTCGGGGTCCAGTCCCTTGCTGGTGAGTCTGTTGTGATGGTGTATGAAACAGGTAATGTTGTGGAAAACCTTTACAATGGGGTCCGCCAATAAGTTAGCAGTTAGAATGTGGTAGTACCAGTGACAGTTATGCAGTTTTCCTCTTGGCCCATTTTGTTGTTGGTAATGTCTTAATGTAGAAATTTACACACATACACACACGTGTATATATATATATATATATATATAGAGAGAGAGAGAGAGAGAGAGAGAGAGAGAGAGATAAATATATATATACATACATACATACATGCATAATTTATATATATATATATATATATATTAAATGCTAAGATAGATATTGAAGATTAAGTTGATCTTAGAATGATTACATTTGCTATTAGCGAGGTGCTTTCTGGAGATAATAGAGATTATTTTGAAACTTCGTCAATTGTTGAGCATTGCTTAGACTTCTCTGGGATGGAAAGATATCTTGAAAGATATTTGTGCTAATCATTTTTAGAAAGTAAGTCTTGTGAAGAATCGAAATGGTGATACTGTATTATGATTTGAGTGACTGACCATAGTGTGTTGGGTATGCTTTGGTGAAGGAATGGTTTCAATGAAACCGTCGTAAGAATTAATCTTTATTTGGATAGTGGATAAATGGGAACTTTTTGGAGAAACGCTGGTAGGTTTTTAATTGAGAAAATTCAGAGAGAATAGCAGGATTAAAAAGGAAAAGGATATTTCATTTATTAGTGAAACTGAAGATAGGTTGTAAAGACTGTTTAGAGAGTTTGAAACGTATTGCAATTTTATTCGTATATTTATGGGAATAAAGTGAAACGATAAAAATAAATAAATCAATTACAGAATGGATTGTGTATTTATGGAAGTGTTGGACATAATGGGTTTATCCATATATATAAATACTGAAAAATGCAAAGGTATTTGATAGTCAATTATTTGATATAGAAGTGAAGTGTGGTTGTTTGATTGGAATATAAATGTATAGTCCATTTCTTTTAGCGATGCATATTTGCACCGACTCGCAGCGGTGCCCTTTTAGCTCGGGAAAGTTTCCGGATCGCTGATTGGTTGGACGAGATAATTCCAACCAATCAGCGATCACGAAACTTTTCCGAGCTAAAAGGGCACCGCTGCGAGTCGGTGCAAATATGCATCGCTAAAAGAAATGGACTATAGTTGTGGACATGAAATTTTTGATGTGCATAGATAATCTGAAAGATTTGTATAAAGCCAAGAAAAATCTTCGTACATTGATAAGGAACAATTTTTATCGTAAAATACTAGATTATTCAGCAAGATTGAAATTTGGAATCGTAAGAAGTATGAATTATAATTGCGAATTCAAAAGCAGTTTTTGTGTAAATAGGGTTGAGATGAATATGGAAACAACACATGTGGTAACTGTGAATATAGGTCCATCCCATTTATGTAGAGATAATACAATGATAAAAGGATTTATTGGAAGGTAGCAGAGCATAAAAGCCAAGTTGGTACAATGAGAGAGAGAGAGAGAGAGAGAGAGAGAGAGAGAGAGAGAGAGAGAGAGATTTTGTTAAATCATATGACAAGGACTTCTTGGTTCCCGAGGCTACTGACCTTCACAACTAAAGACGGTACTAACAATAGAGCTCTCTCTCTCTCTCTCTCTCTCTCTCTCTCTCTCTCTCTCTCTCTCAGTGGAGTTATGTGCACTTTGTCAACCTCTTCTAACAAGGAAAATTCCAGAGATCGAACTTTTCCTTCTAAACACTTCATGCCCCTGAAGACCTAAACTGTGACTTAGGTAACGGGATCTGCTTGTGTCGTAGTCAGGTGAAGAAGGCTATATGGGCTAACATCCTACTCCCCCCCCCCCACCCTCCCCGCTTCTTTCCTCCTCCCCCCCAAAAAAAAAAATCACCTCCAGAGAGTTGAGTTTGATGTTTTATGTTAGGAATTGTTTCGAAAAATTTGGTATATTATTTTACCGTATTTTCAGGCAGAGATGATGATTTTTCGAAATTATTGCTATATATCAAAGTTCACGTTGATGTTAATGTTAAAATTCTCGTCGGCACAACTCCGTTTAAATTTTCGATTTTGAAAGTTTGTTATCAGTATGTTTTATTTACAAGTATATATATATATATATATATATATATACATACATACATACATATACACACACACACATACACGCACATCTCATTCCATTTTATCCTTTAAAATTAATTTTGTTAAAAGCCCGACTAAATTATTTCACATTTAAACGTTCGACTGATGAAGCAACTTGCGAACAGATTTTTAGGATACTACTGAAAAGGAAAATTATCATTCTTCATTCATAACATCCATGTTACCGAGACCGGGTGAACCGACTTTTAAAGAGATCCTCGAGGGGTGGCCGGTCCTTGGCTTATACGGTAAAGGCGACCGCAAAGGGCATTTCAAGACTGAATTTATGCAGAGGGTATGGCCAGTACCACATAGTAACAGGTATTTTATCTCTCTCTCTCTCTCTCTCTCTCTCTCTCTCTCTCTCTGTGTGTGTGTGTGTGTGTGTTTATGTCTGCAATTATATATATGCGTTATTGTGAAATATTTCAATGTTTGCCTTACGTATTTTTATTATTATATTTGATGCTAGTCGAACCATATTTGGGTATTTTGTTTCAAGATGACGTACTTCAGTAAGGAGAGCAGCTCACTGTGGATAAAGAAATACAGATGTGGTTTAAACTATAAAATAGAAAATATTTAAAAGGGAGCAAGTTAAGATATCTTTAAAGAACTTTATTAACTGCTCAAGAAAATAGTATTTGCTCAAATTTTAGCTTTTAAGTTTTAACGATTTTACACCATATTTATAATAGCAGGATACTCCACATTTTGGCTACTCGAGTAGAAAAAAAAAGAGGAAAGCCAGCAGATTTAATTAACTAGGTCTATCATTACGTGGTGGCCGGTAGAGTGAATGAATCTCTGAATACATAGGCTGATCACAATTATGGATTTTTTTTTTTATAACAAACACAATAAGGTAGTTATGTAACGATGATAGAAATAAATGCTGAGATATAGAATTAGAAATGTAGTAGAACTCACGTATTTATAAACCAATTCTAGGTGCGAATACCTGCCAAAAAAAGAAAAAAAAAACTTCGCTGAGTAATTGTCTCTTGCAATTGAATAGATAATCCAGATGTATTTATAAGTAACGTGATTTCTGGTAAAAAATTTTATAAACATTTTAAATGAATGAGAGCTGATTAAAGAAACTTCGTAAGTGAAATAGAAACTTGACTTATATCGGCTAACAATCGTACTTTTGGGTATGACGACATGAAGTAACTTTAACCAAACCCCTATTAAGAGAATAAATTTTCTTACCTGCAACAAGGATATGGAATCAATGCGTATCAAGTCTCGTTCACTGTTCTTTAAATCAGCTTGTATTTTGCGTGTATAAATTGCATTGTGCCATTTACGCTACTCTGAAAACTAAGTTCTTGATTAACATTGCCAAAAGCAGAACTGAAGTCAAGACCAGTTGCGTGAGCTTTGTGATCAGAAACTGGGTATTTCCGTACTAGAATTGACTTGAATAGAGGCGCATCACAATCTCTCTCTCTCTCTCTCTCTCTCTCTCTCTCTCTCTCTCTCTCTCTTTTTTTTTTCTTTTTTTTTTGCCAAATTGAAAGTGTACAAGTCTGTTTTTTTTTTTTTTTTTACATCACAACAGAAATATTACAGAAAAAAACAGTTGTGATACAATGAAAAGGATTTTCTCTAGTACAGAAAGGGAATGGATTTGATACTTTTAATATTAATGCAGGGGTCGCCCTATTTACATTTTCTTTCTGCCATTCTCTCTTTCAAACCATTGAATTGTACAGTTCATTATTTATCGTCGGATGCATTGTAATACGCGGCATTGTTGCTTGCGTTTATGAGTTGAGCCAGTCAACAATAGAACAAATATACAATCATTCATATCGTATTTACATGCCTGTTGAGTTTCAAAAACTCCAATTTACTGTCAG
>NC_090729.1:122170565-122178065 GCF_036898095.1 Palaemon carinicauda
AATTGTTTTTTCAATACCGAGGGGGAAGTGATCTTCGTAAGGGATTAATTTTACCCTCAAGAAACCTAATACATCATTGATCGGGGACCTTTGTAAATAGGGATTCTACGTCAAGACTCAAGAGTTTTACATTGTTTACCGGGATATTTAATCTATTGAATTTCTGGATGAAGTCCTCTGCATGCTTAATATGAGCTGAAGAAAAGCTCCCTAGAAAGGGAGACAGCAAGTCTGCTAACCATTTTGATATATTATATATAAATGACCCTTTACATATTGGGATGATAGCTGGGGAGATTTCAATATATTTTTCAATAATCTAAATTCCCTAGTCCCTAGCATAAAATTTAAAACTGAATGGGAAAAAGATGGAAATTTAGCTTTTTTGGAAATACTAATTATAAGGGAATCGACGGGGTATAATTTCACTGTGTATAGAAAACCAACTTTCTCTATTTCCTACATTCATTTCTTTAGTTATCACGACATTTCTGTAAAAATTGGAGTAGCTTGCAATCTATTTCTTAGAGGTTTGAGAATTTGTTCCCCAGCCTACCTAAATAAAGAATTTGAAATCATCCGTAAACAACTCGCCCAGCTATTCTACCCGACGTATGCCATAGAAAAGGCCATCAACAAAGCCAACACGATATATTATAAAGATCATGATGTTACTAACCAAAGAGATTTTAAAAATAAGATAAAACTCCCATATATAGAAGGTATTAAAAATATAACAAATCATATCAAAACTGAGAACCCCTTTGTTTTTTTCATATCCAAAGACCATAGGAAGCGCCCTTATTAATGTTTATCAAAATAAAAGAGAGATAGAATCCGGCGTTTACAAAGTACCATGTAGGGATTGTGAAAAGTGTACGTTGGGCAAACTGGCCGTTCGCTATCTCAAAGATTATCCGAACACAAAAGATCTGTTAGATATGGGTATGAAAACTCGGGGATTTTCATTCACCTTAGGGATTCAGGGCACCAGATTAACTGGAGTGAGTCGTCTTTGCTTTTTAAGAGTACCTGTCCGTACAGAAGGAAAATCCTGGAATCAGCCATCATAAATCAATCAAACACAATGAACCTATGTGGGGGCCAATGGAAAGCTGACACAGTGGACAATACTCTTCTCAACCCTATCATTAAGAAGATAATCCACGGAGACCGGCCACCAGACATGCATCAGAGGTCAAGACTTCCTCCAAGCGGCTCAACAATAAGAACACGCACCTGGATGTAATTAAATTTGGCTAATCCTTCCAGCAATTATAACAACTATAGAACAATTGAACACACCCTTTTGCTTTTCATATATAAACCGTCACTCTCCACTGTAATTCTCACTTTAACTTTACTTCCTGAAGAGGGTCGATGTTTATTGACCGAAATAGTGTGATTTATTCATATTTCCTGTGTTTCTTTTATGGGCCTTTTTGAAAAAAACATATATATATATATATATATATACATACATATATATATATATATATATATATATATTTACATATATGTATATATATATATACATACATATATATACATACATTATATATATATAATAATGATAATGATAATAATAATTTTATTTTCTAAATTTGAATATTGCATGAGGAGAGATCACAAAATTCATATAATTTTTACATGGAAGTTGTCCCGGATGTATGGAGGAGTAAGCACTGACTCTCTCTCTCTCTCTCTCTCTCTCTCTCTCTCTCTCTCTCTCTCTGTGTTCATGGTCCTTTCATCTTCCCTTCTATGTCCCATAGTAACCACGCCATCATCTTTTTTCTTTGTGTACAAATCAGATTGTCGCCACAGTCAAAATGTCCCACTTCCTTCCCGTACTTTGGCCTCCCCCAAAATCTAAATTCTGATAACCTTTTCTTCACTCTAAAATGGGTTCCAATTTTCAGAGGTCCTTTCGCGTGAAAGCTCTTTACTATTTTTAGCACATTCTTTGCAACCTTTTTTTTTTTCCTTTCTTCTTACAACTTTTTTTTTTCCTTTCTTTTGACAACTTTTTTTTCCACACCAACCGCACCCCCGTCATTTGAAAGTACCTGGCACTTTTTTTTTTTTTTTTTTTTTCGATTTCAAATATGATTTATGTTATTCATTCTATCTTCACGCTCTTTTATGATAATCAATGGGGTGGGGAAAAATTAACCCAAATGTACAGCGAGGGAAGTATCAGAGAATAAGTTTATAAAACAATTATATGGTTAAAGAGAAGAATTATTAAAAAAGGTACGTTAGGGAAATGGGAAAGTAGGGAAGATGTTATGAATAATGTTGTGTAAGATCTTTTATTCATATCGCAGTGTAAAATATTCTTCACTAGAAGGCAGTCAATAACGTTGAAATGTCAAGCAATATTTCTTGATTTCTTGTCATTTATATAGTTTATTTTTACATGTCTTATTGTATTTAGTTTTTCACTAGTCTGGGATTGACCTGGTTACTGATCAGACGTGTTATTTTCTCCTCCTGACCTGACCTCCCGCTCAGTTAGGCCCATGAGGTAGCGACCACCCCGTGAAACTAATGAGGTGTTAAACTTTTTGCTGAACTGCTGAAAACAAATCGTTTCCGTGCTCTCTTTATTACTCCACATCTTTTTGTCTTTTCTGTGTTTTTAATAGTGATCTGAAAATGCATTCTGCTGAAGAAGTCAATAAATCCCAGGTCTTGAGTGGCCAGCCGCTTGTAACCAAAATCTCTAAAAACGTGAATGGAGTTCTCCAAGCCTCCAGTGTAGTGAACTCGCCTCCCGACCTGTGTGCTGAAATTCAGGCCCTGAAATCGTTACTCTCGGGTCAAATTTCTAACCTCGTATCACAAGTGAGTGATCTAAAGGACAAAATGGAGTCTATTGAGGAAAGGGTCACTGCTGCGGTGGAGGACAAACTACGCCACCATCTAGAAGAGATAGACCGTAAAATTAGTGAAAAGGACAAAATAATTACCGACCTAACAAATAGGGTGGCGACACTTGAAGCCAGGCCAGACACATCTAGAGAAATGGAAATTCTCGAGGAGAAGCTGGATGAGATGGAAGCCCAAATGATATGTGATAATCTTGTCCTGTCTGGCCCTGCTTTGCCCGCTCCCCAACCAAACGAGGATACACGGAATATAGGCCGAGATCTCGTGGAAAGGTGTGTCCAAAAGAATTTTCCTGACCACGTCTTCCTTGAAGGGCGAAGGATCGGTAAGAGAAGGGTCGATGGGTCTTTTGAAAACAACAACATCTTGCTGAAAGTGATGTCGCGAGCTGTGAAGGCAGACATCAGACACTCGTGTTTTCAACACAGGAATGACACTGCAAAAGGTTTCTTTATAGGCGAAGCGCTCACAAAGAAACGTGATAAGCTTTTTTATGAATTACGTAGAGTGAAAAGACAGCAGTATACCGGTCTGTTCCTACATACTCGCGACGGAGTTATTAAAGTGAAAACTTCCTCAGCGGGCAAAACTTTTGCTATCCGTACCCGAAAGGACCTTGATCTATTCTACAGTAGTACAGGGCTCAGTGCCCCTGAGTGATTTCAAAATATGTGCTAAATACTCCATTGTTTTCAGTTTCTGTAACCATTTTTTCTAACCTCATTAGTTTTTTCACATTTAAATTTTTGAATTTACACTCACAATTTTTTCTTTTTTTCAAATTGCATTATTTTACTTTTAACACTGCCATTTCCACTATTGTTAGTAATATCATTACTATTATCAAATTTACCATTTTTACTTTTACTGATATTAATATCATTATTATTTTTTTTTCTCCTTTTTTATTACTACTATTTTTGTTAATATTATTTTTATTATTCCTATTTCTGTATTGTAATTACAACAATTATTTCCTTGTTTATATTTTTTACAACTATTTCCAGTTTTCACCGTAACGAAATATTTTCATTTTTTGTATTTCTAAGCATATTGTTACTAAACTATTAATTACTAATTTTAACTGTGGTTACGTCTCATGAACACAAATCCTGTATATCACATTGATCCTGATGAAAACTTTATTGATTTTGTGAACACATCTGATCTGTTTTCCTGTAAATATTACACTACTGACACATTTAATGATTCTCTCCCTAATCATATGCGGCAATGCCTTTCATTAATAAGTTTTAATATTCGAAGTTTCAAGAAAAACCATGACGAATTTATTGGCTACTTAAATAACTGCAACCATGAATTTGATATCATTGTATTGACCGAAACGTGGGCTAAGGAAGAAACTCACTGCATGAATTATCTTCCTGGGTATAATGCGTGTCACAATTATCGGGAAGGTCGGAGGGGCGGTGGTGTGAGCATTTTCGTTAAAGACTCTATTGATTTTCAACCTCTTGATGACTTCTTCAACATTTCTAATGATAATTTTGAAAGTGTCGGTGTAACGGTTTCTATACCAAACTCGCCTCATAAAACAGTAATCTTAGGTATCTACAGACGTCCAGGAGGTAACGGAAATATGTTTTTCGACTCGTTAGAGGAGGTGCTAAGAAATCCAGGTATCTCCCCTATGAATACAATTGTCACTGGGGACTTTAACATCTGCTTAATGAGGGAAGGGGAGAGCGAGACCACCCGCAGACTGATTAACACAATGCGATCTTTTGACTTTCGCCCGTCAATAACTAGACCAACAAGAGTCGGCTCGAATGACTCGCTGTCTTGTATTGACCATATTTGGGCAAATAATAATCTTGTTGGTAATAGTGGGATATTCTTAGCAGATATCACAGATCATTTCCCAATTTTCTGTAGTCTATTAATGCCTATATTAAACAACGTAGACAACAAAATAAAAATTCAATTCAGAGATATGAGCGAAGTGAATGACAGGAAATTCACGGAACTCCTGAGGGGGAAAGACTGGACCGAATATGGTCAAGCCTCATTAGATCCTCACCTGGGGGCGGCCTCTTTTACGGATGAAATAGACAGCTTTTTCAATGAATGCTTTCCTTTAAAAACAAAATATGTAAGTGTTAAAAGATTGGTGAATAAGTGGCTCTCCAAAGGGCTACTGAAATCAATTAACATTAAACATAATTTATATCGAAGAATGAAATTGGGTGCTTATAGTGCCCAACGCTATAGAAACTATTGTAATATGTTGCTTACATTAATTCGCGTGGCAAAGAAAAAATATTTTGATAGTACTTTTGATCAACTCCGAAATGATGCTAAAAAATCCTGGGATCTCATAAATTCGTCCCTTAGGCCTGGAAAGAAAAAGCGCACTTCGCTAAGAAAACTCATTGGTCGTAACGGCGAAACTATTACTGACAGCCAACAGATTGCAAATGCTTTTAATCTTCATTTCTCTACAATTGGCATTACTCTCCGAGATGCCCTGCCTCAAAATAATCAGTTAGATTTTCATTCCTATTTGCCTCCTTCAAATCAGCACTCTATTTATTTGACCCCATCTTCTCCACTTGAAGTAATCAACATTATAAAAAAACTAAAGAACAAAAAAGCAAATATTCATTCTCCCCCTACTAAACTATATAAGAATAATGCTAGTTTACTTGCCTTTCCTATATCCTTATTGTTCAACCGTTGTATTGCCTCTGGCATTTATCCTGACATTTTTAAAATAGCATGCGTTACTGTGCTACATAAGTCTGGTGATAAATCGGATGTCAATAACTATAGACCAATAAGTTGCCTTCCCTTATTGAATAAAATTTTTGAAAAATTATTGTACAATCGACTCTACTCTTTCTTTACTAGATGTAATATCTTTTCTTCCTGTCAGTATGGCTTTCTGCGTGGCGTTAGTACAAGTGATGCTGTAAATGACCTTCTTGAAAATATTCTACGATGCGATGAATAAAAATGAATACCTTGGTGCGGTCTTTTTAGATTTGAGTAAAGCCTTTGACACAGTGTCTCATGATGTGCTGCTTTAAAAAGCTCGAACATTATGGAATACGTGGAAATGCGTTACTCTTACTAAAATCCTACTTAACGAGTCGAAACAATTTGTGACCCTCGATGGCCATCTCTCAGAGGTTATGGATGTCAAAATAGGTGTTCCCCAGGGATCAGTCCTAGGACCGTTATTTTTCCTCGCCTATATCAATGATCTACCTCGATCAGTAGGTAGGCTAAGCTCCATACTCTTTGCCGATGACACTACGCTTCACTTTAGACATAAAAATATCTACTCCCTCTGTGATACACTAACCAATGATTTAACTCGTGTAAAAAACTGGCTACTAGCAAATAAGTTAACCTTAAATGAAAGAAAGACATACTTCATAATCTTTTCTCTACGAAGAGTTCCTGATAACATAAGGGTTTCTATAGGAAATCACACTCTGGATCAGAAGTCCAGTGGTAAATTTTTAGGGATAATTCTTGATAATAAACTAACTTTCTGTGAGCATGTAAATATGACAGTTAATAAAATTGCCAAAGTAATGGGTATCATATATAGATTAAAAGAGTATTTCCCCTTATATATTATAAAACAATTGTATCACTCGTTAGTATCTCCTCACCTAAATTACTGCAATACGGCGAGGGGGAGTAGTAGTAGAAATGTCTTGCAACCCTTAATTGTAATTCAAAAAAGACTGGTAAGAATCATAAGCTCCAGTGATTACTTAGCTCATACATCGCCACTTTTCCGGTCTCTCTCGATATTGAAGCTGGAAGACAATTATAAGCTCTCCTTAATGAATATGATGTTCCAAACACTTATTTTGAACAAATTTCCAGATTTAAGACGAAAAATAATTCAGGAACAATCAGTTCATCCTTATGGAACAAGAAATTCAAACTTAACTCTCCCTTTCATACGTATTAATAGATGCGAGCAATCGTATCTATACCAAGGTATTAAACTTTGGAATACTCTGCCCGCTTATCTAAAGGCACTGCTTAGCGTTCGGTCTTTTAAGAAATCATATACAAATCTCCTGTTATCTGGGTATTAAGCTTTATTAATAAATATTTATACTTGCCTACCTAACCACAACGCAAGTATGTTTCATTGTTTAGAATATTTTTTTATTTGTAAAACTAGTTCTTTTACTGAGTTTTTTGCTTAATATCTACACTTTTTTCAATGTATATACCATTAGCTTTCATATACCATCTTTCCTTATCATGTAAATATGCATTTCCATTTGTTTTTAGGCTAAGATTCTCATTTATATGTATCTATTTGTATACATATGATTATGTATATGTATGCGTACATTTTGTATATCTATATCCATATTTACTTTATTTTTTATTTTTACTTAATTGATGATATTATTTTGTTGTATTATTGCCCGAAGAGCTCTGCTCCACATGGGCTTGGACTGAGTCTTTTTTTCTTTTTGTAAATCTTTGAATGTAAATATTTTTTTGTCCAATAAACATTATTATTATTATTATTATTAAGTTAACCTTAAATGAAAGAAAGACATACTTCATAATCTTTTCTCTACGTAGAGTTCCGGATAACATAAG
>NC_090729.1:122182098-122184598 GCF_036898095.1 Palaemon carinicauda
TTGAAGAAATAATGTATAATTAATTTTTTATTTCTTTTCATCTGCAGGTACGTAGTGCATATACATTCTCCCTTGACTGAACGATGTTTTTATCAGAGTTTAAAGATGGTAGGTAATTGTTTCATTTACACTGTTTAAAAAAAAAGACAATTTTAATCGGAAATTCTCCGTAAAAATATACTGTTCTCGGCTGTATTTGAGTAAAGTACAGGCGACCATAATTTTTCCCCTACACTTAAAAAATTGCATTGAAAACGCCAAATGCCTGGCAACATTTGTTTCAGGATTTTTACCGTTTAAGAAAATTATATATTGACGTGAAGGAGTGATAATACTGTCACCAACCCGTGAAAGATAATAACAAAGTAAGGTGAATTTATGGTTGCCTGTATTTTACTGAAATACGGCTGAGAACAATATGTTTTTACCGAGAATTTCCGATTAAAATTGCGGTTTTTTTTTAACACTGCGCTCTTTTTGTTATTATCTTTTATGGGTTGGTAACCGTAGTATCAATCCTTTACGTTAATGTAACTTTTTAGAATATTAAATGCTTGGCAACATTTATTTTAGGATTTTTAACGTTTTTAACGGCAAAGTTTTAACATTACAGTTTTGTCTGTATTCGGGGGGAAATATAGTTTTTTGTACTTTATGACGACAATGCCATAGCGAATTTTTCCTCCAAGTGTCACAATACACTGCTGTAAGTTATCTGAATAATTTTTAACACCTATTATTATTAGTTTAATTTTTCTCAGTTATTTTCTGATATTATTTTTGTTGGTGTGTTTTCTCACAAACTCGGCTGTATGGGAGATTTGTTTGGTCGAGTAAAAGAATAAAAATAATGTTATTCCGGTAAAGTGATAATTATAATAATAAAGGTTACTACTACTACTTCTACTGCTACTACTACTACTACTACTACTTCTACTACTACTACTACTACTGCGTGAATTTGTTTTATATATTTGTCTGTGTGTTTGTGATTCGCATACCTCAAAAACTATGAGACCGAATCTCATGAAATTTTGTGGGATGATTGGTCATGATTCAAAAATAATTTTATTAGATTTTTCGAGCGATTGGCTAAGGTCACGAAAGTGTAAAAAACGTCTCTTTGCTATATCGTGGTCACTTTTTACCGGTTTGTATGAAACTAGTGCCTTTATTATTATTATTATTATTATTATTATTATCATCATCATCATTACGTTCGCCAAATTTGTTGCGAAGGTTATGTTTTGATAGGTGTGAATTTGTTTATATATCTGTCTGTGGTTGTGATTCGCATACCTCAAAAACTATTTGACCAAATCACATGAAATTTGGTGGGATGATTGGTCATGATCCAAGATTGATTTGATTAAATTTGGGAGCGATTGGCTAAGGTCACGAAAATATAAAGAACGTCTTTTTGCCATAACGTGGTCCCGTTTTACCGTTTTACATGAAAATAGTGACAAATGTTGCATAATTCATTTGCCCACGATATAGGCGAAGGTATGCGCTCTACCTAGTATCCATTCTAGTTATTATTATTAAAGGTTAAAGGTGTCTGGTTTCAGTTCCAGATTCATTAGAGCAGATACTCACCAGAACGTCAGCCGGGCAAGCGGCCCCCCCCCCCCCTGTGGTGCCCAACCACAGCAGTGGCCTCCCCAGTAAACAGCTTAAACTGGCGGTCCCGGGCGAGGATCGATCTGCTGCCAATGCTAGGCAAGCACGTTACCACAGTATTATTATTATTATTATTATTATTATTATTATTACTGCGGCCTGATTGGTAACGTCTCTGCCTGGTGTTTGCAGTCGGGGGTTCGCGTCCCGCTTAGACTCGTTAGTGCCATTAGTGTCTGCAATCTTACCATCCTTGTGAGCTAAGGTTGGGGGGGGGGTTGAGGGAGCCTATAGGTCTATCTGCTGAGTCATCAGCAGCCACTGCCTGGCCCTCCCTGGTCCTAGCTTGGATGGATAGGAGGCTTGGCGCTGATCATATAATATATGGTCAGTCTCTAGGGCATTGTCTTGATTGCTAGGGCAATGTCACTGCCATTCATGAGCGATCTTTAAAGAAAAAAAAATTAGATTGACAGTGATGGTTTATAGATTGAAATCACGTTGTTATTATTATTATTATTATTATTATTATTATTATTATTATTATTATTAATATAACTGGTAAATTAGATAACAACACTTGTTTATAGATTGAAATCACACGGAAACATTACAACCTAAAGAGTAAGGCCGAGTCTCAGTTTGCGTTACATTTCCTGCCAACAATAGGATAAAAGAAAAGAAAAGAAAAAAGAAAGGATCAGAGATGAATGTGCTTCATCGCCGTAAAGGAGACGTCGTCAGGATAAGTTCCATCACTGAAATGGGAAATCACAAAGGGACTTCCTTGCTCTCCTTCTTCCTCTTGGACGTCTTTCTCTCTCTTTTTGTCTCTCGCCTTCTCTCTTTCCACCTTCCTTTCTCCTCTTACCTCTTC
>NC_090729.1:122189598-122194598 GCF_036898095.1 Palaemon carinicauda
ACTAATATCACAAATTAGCATAAAATGGTAACAGAAGAGGCACTTTTTTCTTGTTCTCAATTGGATGTCTTTATTGTTAAAATGATTATTATTAAGATTATTAAATTTATTTTTATTATTAGAATTAATGTAATTAGTATTATTATTAGAATTAATGTAATTTTTATTATTATTAGAATTAATGTAATTTGTATTATTAATAGAATTAATGTAATTAGTATTATTATGAAAATATAATTATTAAAGTTATCAGAATAACTTACGTATCTCAGTCACACAAATGTCAAAACTGATAGTTGCTATTTGGTACAGTTTGGAAACAGGATTACGAAAAAGCCAGTCTGACAACTTCTTCTCGCTCTTAAATCTACGTCTTACTATTGTATGTTATGTCCCAAAGCCTTTTCAGTCATCTATGTGCTAATTCGTACGTGTTTTTTTCCTCTCTCTCTCTATACACTTATCCACTTCATTGTATACCCAAGGATCCCAGCCTTGAACTTTCAAAATCCCAATCAGCTCCTATTTCTTGTATATAGTGGATAATTATCAATAATCATTTTTATAAACACCATTTTGATTATCATGAAACCTATCATTATCTTTTAATTTTTTGTTTATCCGCCCAAAAATGTTACACTGAAAATGCATTGATTCAAGAATATATGGAAAAAAATCGATTTTAAAATGTTTTAATCATCCAAAAAACTGTTACACTGAAAATGCATTGATTTAAGAACGCATGATTTTTTTTTTTAATTTTAACACTGACAATGCATTGATTTAAGAACGCATGGAAAAAAAAAATATTTTTTTTTCCCCAAAATGTTACACAAAAAAATGCATTGATTTAAGATCGCATGGAATAAAAATAGATTTTTTTTTCTCCCCAAAAATGTTACACTGAAAATGCATTGCTTCAAGAACGTATGGAAGAAAGAAAATTAAATCAAATTGTTTATTCCCGTGTGTAAACTTATGATAATAGTGATGAGGAAAAATCCTCGAAGACACTTTCCTCGTACCAGCCATCTTATTATCTTTTCACAAAAACAAGGTCATGCGAGGTCAATTTCAGGACGCATGACGTCATTCGGAAGATTTTGCTCACCCTATTTTCAATTAATGGATTTTTTTTCGTTTTACTTTTTCATTTTAATGGAGATTATTGTTAATATTTTCTCAAAACTTCTACTTTCGATTTATTGTTTAAATGTCTGATATTTAGTGAGAGGAAGATTTTTTCTTCGCTGTTCTGTTGTCATTGATGGTTTAATGATTTCTCAGGATTATTAAAGTTTTGATAGTTTATATAAGATATATTTATTTTAATGTTGTTACTGTTCTTAAAATATTTAATTTTTCCTTGTTTCCTTTCCTCACTGGGCTATTCTTCCTGTTTGGGCCCTTGGGCTTATAACATCCTGCTTTTCCAATTAGGGTTGTAGCGTAGCAAGTAATAATAATAATAATAATAATAATAATAATAATAATAATAATAATAATGATAATAATAAATCTCTCTATGTTGTGGTATGCTTCAATTTTATCTAAATGCTACCTGGGTAAATATTGGAGTTGTATACTTACTTCTTTAAGTTATTGTTCAAATCTATATTAGAATATGAACTGATTTCGTTCAAATCTAAACTAAGTTAACGACTACTGTAACTAAAGTCTAATGATGATTGATAATATCAATGCAATCGTTTCCTTAGCTACATTCGGAATTGTTGAAATGCTGGGTGTCATTCTCGAATAGTTTTAATTTTGGTGGACATCGGTCCATCTGTTCATGAGTCGCATGCTCTCTCTCTCTCTCTCTCTCTCTCTCTCTCTCTCTCTCTATATATATATATATATATATATATATATATATATTATATATGATATATATATATGTATATATATACATATATATATATATATATATATATACACACACACACTATATATATATATATATATGTATATGTATATGTATATGTGTATATATATGTATGTGTATATATTTATGTATATATATATATATATATAAAGCTTCAGTATTTATTTGTTTGGGCTACTCACACAAATATACACACTTGTCTTAGAAGGTAGAATAAGCAGACTGGTTGGGACTCCAATGGCAACACATTATTTCTCATATCGTTTATCTCTTTGTTTCCTTTTCTCACTGGGGTATTTTTCCCTGTAGGAGCCCTTGGGCTTATAGCATTTTGTTTAATCAACAAGGCTTGTAGCTTAGCTAGTAATGGTAATAATGAATAGGAATCCAAACAACAGCATACTACGCAACTCTCTCTCTCTCTCTCTCTCTCTCTCTCTCTCTCTCTCTCTCTCTCTCAAGTTTTATGTTGACAAGTTCCATTATTTTTTCATGATAAAATTTAAATCCGCTGACTTTTTTTTAATGTTACGCTAGTGATTACGCATTGGATCAAATCACATGTACTGAAGAGGTGAACCAGCAAATAGGTTCGTGTTCATTCTCCGAATTTTCCCGTGTATTTACTTCCACTCACGGCCAAAGAGAATACTTTATTTGTTAAGTACTTGTAGGATTCTTGGTTGTATTTCATTGTAAAAAGATTCGTTTGCCAAGAACTGGTTTACAGACTAGCTAATTAGGATTGTAGAGAGACATTCTTAATTAAAAGGCAACTCACTGAAATATAAGGACAAGAATTATAAGATCCCGAGAGACTTAAGCTTTTGGAGATCTGGCTATGGCCTTAAACATAGGCTTGAAATAATTTAGATTTATTTATTATTACCTCCGCCAACGAAGTTGTAAAGAGGTTATGTTTTACCCCCTGTTTGTGTCTGTGTGTTTGTTTGTGAACAGCTTTCTGGCTACAGTTTTAATCTTAGAGTAATGAAACTTGCAGGGATTAACTTATGTATGAAGATGGAAATTATTAGATTTTGGAATTTAAAGGCCAAAGGTCAAGTTCACGGTCATGTAAAATATCTAATTCACGTAATCAGCCATAAGTTTGGACATCAATGTCACAGAGACTTCAAACTTGGTTCATATTTAAGTGTATGAAAATCCATGCCAATTAATACATGTTAAGGTTAAGGTCGAGCAAAGGGTCGAGAAATAAGCTGCCGTGGCGGAGTTCTGCCCTCTACTGAGTACCACTCTAGTTTTATTTTGAAACTACCCAGTACCCCAGACGGTTCTCTTTGTGATATTCCTATATGAAGTAAGTTCATTATACACTGCTGTTAAAGATCAGACCATTCAACGAGATAGTCATTTAAATAGTTAGAATATCGTATAGCTTTTAATTACCTCCGTCAACGAAGTTGGGAGGAGGTTCTGTTTTCGCCCCTGTTTGTCCATTTGTTTGTTTGTGAACAACTTCCTGGCCACAATTTTACTGGTATACTATTAAAACGTTCAGGGGTGAATTGCCATGTTGAGACGTGGAAGTGATTCAATTTTGAAACGCCCAGGTCAAAGGCCAAGGTCAAGGTTAAGGTCGAGCAAAAGGTTGAGCTAATTAACCCTAACCTTAACCCCAAGTTTGCACATGATTGTCACACAAACTTCAAATACGCCTACGGTCTAAGTTGGTTCTAGGAAAGGCAAGCTGGTCTCAAGAAATAAGCTGTCGTGGCGGAGGTCTGCACTCAGTGTTTTTCTAATTGAAAACATAAATCATACACTTATTCTGTGGAAGAGGAAATCATTAGAGTCCTTTAATGTTTTAAGGAAAGTGTAAAATAAAAAGGCGTTGGTTGTGAACCTCAAAATCAATCGGACAATCATGAGGTTTGGAAACTTAATTGAGCAATATAATAACATGTATTGAGAGCATCATTTTTATTAAATTTCTTGAGGTGTTTGATTTCAAAATGCCATATCTCCCACCGTTCCTTCATTATTGAAAATAAACTAAATTAAGTGTTCATTCTATATCTATTATAAACTAATTCATGTATTATCCCTTTAATTTGATATATAATGGAACTCTAATTAATGAAGTTTAAACTCCTTACTTTGCCTTAACTACCCAACTGTTGATAGTAAAATTGAATGATCCCTAAATTCCAAGAGCACTTGATCTCTCCAGATAAGAGGTAACAAAATGTATAAAATATCTCCTGTCATTCAACTAATTAATGGTATGATCGATTACTCATCGTTTAATAAAGTCTTCGGCGTTTTTCGACTCTCGTCATTATTCATCGCCAGACCTCAGAGAATGAAAGGGACTCATCATCATCTTCATCATCATGCTCTTTCTTCCTCATCTTTTCTCATCTACTGTCGTATGTTGGTAGATATTGATGAGTCTCTCTCTCTCTCTCTCTCTCTCTCTCTCTCTCTCTCTCTCGCTGTTGCTTCTTCTTCATCATCATCATCTCACCATCGATACAACGGCATGAGCGATGCCTCGCTTAAATGCGTGTTCATGACAAAGGAGTGAAAGGGCTATTTTAGCTTGGCCGTCTTTCATCCAAGCCTGCATCTCTCTCTCTCTCTCTCTCTCTCTCTCTCTCTCTCTGGCTAAAGACGATATACCGACCAGGGTGGCAGTTTTTGTATGTTTTGGGTCTCTGGAAATGGCTGGGTTCAGTAAGAAATCGGGGACGTCGTAACGTATTGATGAGCTGACACGTATGAACCACATATTTGGCACTTTTGCCCAGCTTACATAAGGGAATACATGAACATACATTGTTATACTGTATGACTAGATACATCTATGTTTGTAGCAAGGTATGACTTATGGAAAAAAAGGATTATTATTATTATTATTATTATTACTTGATAAGCTTCAACCTTAGTTGGAAAAGCAGGATGCTATAAGCCCAAGGGCTCTAACAAGGAAAATAGCCCAGTGAGGAAAGGAAATAAGGAAAAAACTACAAGAAGTTTAAAAACAATAGTAATATTAAAATAAAACTTTCAAATATAAACCATAACAACTTGAAAATGACAAGAGGACGAAAACTTCGAAATAACAAGAGAAAGAGAAACAAGA
>NC_090729.1:122204598-122207098 GCF_036898095.1 Palaemon carinicauda
ATTTTTTTTCCAAGTTTTTTTAATTAAAAAGAGTCTCCATATCAGGTTTTAGCAAAAATAATGCTGTCCTTCTTTATTCTTTTCTGATCACATAATAGTTTTTTGTCTTGTCATAAAATGTTTAGTTTTCCAATCTAATCTCAATATAATTGTGAAGAAATCTTTTTTTTTTTTTTTTTTTTTTTTTTTTGTAAATACCGACTAACCTGGAAAAATACTTCTAAGGTAGTCGGAGAAATATCTGTCTTTTTTTTTTTCACTACAGAATAGGAATTTATTTTTGGTTCATTATCAAGTCTATTTATCTTTTATAATATCAATGTTCCACTTTGTAATTTTTTTCATCCATACCTAGCACCTTTTTGTATCGTAATATTCTGTATATTTTTTACTATTGTCTTGGTTATCTGTTGACATGCTGTTTATATGAATGCTTTATGCAGTCTCCTATTTTAGTACTTTCAGTATCTTTTTATCCATGTCCCCATTCACACAACGCAATTTTACCTTCATGCTTTTCTTCTGATGTTTTATTATTTTCACATTCTTTCCCTCTACCATTCTTCGCCATATATTCCTCCTTATTCCTTCTCCCCTATCCGTCTTCCTCTTCTGCAGGTACGTCGAGCAGAAAATTCCTCCTTGGGTGCCATCCTTCCATCCCTCTTACACACTCCTGTTTACAAACATGTATACACTAAGTTGCTAGAGTCCTCAGCTCCTGTCGTATTCCACATGACGCGTTTATCATGCGATTGACTTCAAGTATTGTCAGCGACCTCGTCGAGTTTGGATTTATGAAAGAGGGGAGACTTGAAGGAAGGAGATAAACAGAATAAATATAAAAAGAGAAAATGTTTGTATTTGACAGAGGAAAGGAACGTGGAAAAATTGGTAAAGGTACGAGAAATGGTAAAAATGGAAGGATGAAAAGTTGAAAGAGAACAAAGGGGAAATTAATAGGGATTCAAATAGCTGTGAGAAGTAGAAGGGTATAAAGAGGAGAAATAAATTGGCATAAATAACCTTCGTAAAAGTAAGAATCGTACCAAGGAGTAAGAAAACAGCGTTAATAAAATTGGAAAATTATAATTAGTGTTGTTGTATTATCAAGACATACAGGCAATAACTGAACGTCTGAGCATAATTGCAGGTCGTAAAATAATTGTACGTCTTAATGGGGTTTTCTGGCTTTAGCCCTCCATATTAGGGTGCCGTTTTCACAAGCTTAGAAGGGAATGGCCTAATCTGGAAATATTTTATTTGGTTTGTTTATTCTTCTCTTTTAGTTAGTTTATTCCCTTGTTTCCTTTCCTTACTCGGCTATTTTTCCCTGTTGGAGCACTTAGCTTATAGCATCTTGCTTTTCCATCTAGGGTTGTAGCCTACCTTGGAATAATAATAATAATAATAATAATAATAATAATAATAATAATAATAACGATGATAATAATAATAATAATAATAATAATAATGCATGTAGTTAGTTCACCTCTTTGTAGAAGGAAGTTTGGTTGGTATATAGCGATTCTTTATTATGTCTGCCAGAAGCATCAAACTCCAAGTAAGTGTGACTGAAGTTCAGATAACAGTAATGGCATTGTTTATGATAGTTTTTGGTATGTACTGTATTTGAGATCTGTTGCATTTGTCTAAAGATGTGGCCTTTTTTTCAAGGCTGGATTGAAACATTTATGTATTGCTTTAGTTATATTAGAGAATTAGTGTTTTGACATTTTATGGGAAGATTTTAATCAAACTTGACTTATTGTTATATTTTATTAAATAGTTAGTGACTTATTGTTATATTTGATTAAATACTTAATCCGTTTGGTAATGTTAAAAATTGCCTGCCAAATTACTTTCTGAAGTTTACCGGTATCAATATGAATGTACACTACAGTATGTGCTGCTGTTATTCTCACAGACGATTTTCAGTTTGATTTGTCACATATTTCGGTTTTGAGTCGAGATTTGAACATTGGACCGCATCGAGGGGAGGCTGGGTATAGAGTTTATTGGAGGAGGGGAAGGAGGAGGAGGAGGGGAGGAGGTAGAGGGAGAGGAGGAGGAGGAGGAGGGAGAGGAAGACCATCTGTGCGTGTAAGGGATTTATGGATTTGTTTTTGTGTAACCTTCCGGAACTGGAATGGCCGTGTCTTCTACCTGTTATTGTCATCAGGACAAGAAGAAACTTCCAAAATCCTTGTTTGTTACAGGGGATTCCTACTGGGGATCCACGGACACTCTCCTTTTGTAGGGTCGGTCATCTCTCTGTTATTTATCATTTCCCTATTTCTTCTAAAAGGGCTTTTCATAGGATAGAATATTTACGAGGGATAAGCTTTCATTTCTCTGATGTGATATGTGTAGTTTTGTCTTTGAGTTTATATATATATATATATATATATATATATAATACACACACACTTTCTGAATGGAGATACCTTAACGTGGTGAAATCATTTGTATGTTGCAATGATCGGCAAAGCTCTATTAG
>NC_090729.1:122212098-122227098 GCF_036898095.1 Palaemon carinicauda
GTCGAGAATAGGTAGTGAGAGTAGTCACCGAAATCCCTGTTAGAAATTACTTTCGAAGGGGCATTTTATAATTCTTAAGATATAAAGTTCTTACAAAAAATAATGAAATCACGGGAAAAGAATTTAGAAAATAATTTTTCCATCATTCTGTAAGATACATGTGAAATCAGAAACATCCATAAAGTAAAATGCAATATTTATAAAGGCCCGATTTCGTGTATGTATGTCGAAAAGCCCTAATTCGGATTGGTTATAACTTAATCACAAGTATTATGATTTTTTTTTATTACGCATGATTAACTGCGGTTACAAATCTTAGGAGTGTGTGTGCGTGTTTGGGAATGTCAAAAAGAAGGGGCTGGTTAATTTTTACCTTCCATCTTTCGTCTTCATTCTCTGTAGAGTAAAATAACTGTTGAGAAGATAGAAAAAAAGTTTCCCAGAGGGCAAAATCATTCCTTGTTGCATGTAACGAAAAATATACCCTCAAGTATATTACCGCAAATTGGACATTTACGCGTGTGCGTTGATTATATGCTCATACACAAAGAATAATGCAATTATTGCAGGACTTCTTCTTCTTCTTCTTCTTCTTCTTCTTCTTCCTCTTAATTATTATTATTATTATTATTATTATTATTATTCCATTCTTGAATGAATAAAGGATATTGGGGGAACAAAAAGGAAGGGATTAAGTTCCATGGGTAGACAGTTGATGGACTGATTTATCGTTAATGCGTTGTTTATATTACATTTGATATCGATTAAAGGAACCAGACACCTTTAAAATATTAACCTTTAAATCATATTCAGTCGTGAAATCAAATAAAACAGAAGTTATATTCGTCAAACGATCACTTTGCTTTATACATACATACATACATACATACATACATACACAGCTGTTGGAAATCCGTTGACTCTGCAACTACAGTTACTTTTTTTTTTTTACCACTATTGTACCTAAAATGAATGAAGGTCAAATAGTTAGTTATTCGTTCATCCTTAGGCATCCAAGCGTCCAAAATACAGTCATACAATTCGCCTGACAAAACTCAGTCAGCGGCTCGTTCGAAGCGAGAGGCAAGGTTCGGTAACCTTGGCCTTGACATAACCCGAGGCTAAATTCGAAGAGTGAATGCGCTTTTCTCCTGTCTGGTCCTATAATCCTATTCTACACTTGAGTGGGGAAGGCCGTCGATGGTATCTTTTAAAGGCACAGAGGCCTTTAGTATCCTGCTAAAAGGCAAAAGGGAGAGAAAAAAAAAGTTTTGAGTTTTGAAATGTCTTTTATAACCAGAAGGGTACGGCTGTGTGCTGACCACTGCCTCTTAAGGGGATTCGCCTCAGGCCTATGGAAGTGATTCTTTCGAAGGTTGAAGAGCCGAAGGGTGGTGAGGAAAAAAAAAAAAGTGGTTTTCAAGAATCTTTTGTCTGTTGTTTCTGTTTTATGTAATAGTTTAACTGACATAAAATCTTTTATTTTATAATGATTTTATGATAATTCGTTAAACTTTTTGTGTGTGAAATGCAGTATGTTTAGATATGATGATATTTAAAATAGAGGTGGTGCTAAGTTTAGATCCATATGACATGAATTAGAGACAGAAACTTTTTTTTTCCACTGATGACTTATTTCCAAATAGTTGCTCTAGATAAGTTTCCATCTTAATTTTTGCGCACTTAATGAAATTTTCTATAAATGCTAAGTATATATATATATATATATATATATATATATATATATATATATATATATATATATATATATATATATATCCATCCATATACCAAGGCACTTTCCCCAATTTGGGTGGTTAGCTGACATCAAACAAATGGTAAAAGTAGGACCTTTCTTCTCTACGCTCCTCCCAGTCTGACGAGGGACTCGACGGAGTTCGGCTGGTATTCAGCTACGTTTTTAATCTGTCTCTCATTATCATTGGTGAAGGCAGCTTCCTGTGATCGGTTTATGTTGCTTTATCATTATTTTGCGTGCGCACTATTTTTTCCAGTGCAAGTCTCTCTCTCTCTCTCTCTCTCTCTCTCTCTCTCTCTCCCTTTATCATTAATTTGTGTGCGTATCTTTTTTTCCAGTGCAAATATCTCTCTCTCTCTCTCTCTCTCTCTCTCTCTCTCTCTCTCTCTCTCGTTTTATCATTATATTGTGCGCCCTATTATTCCAGTGCGAATTCTCTCTCTCTCTCTCTCTCTCTCTCTCTCTCTCTCTCTCTCTCTCTCTCTCGCAACTCTTTTGCAACGAGCTTCCTTCAGTCCGCCACCTTTGCCTTGTCATTCTTTCAAATTCACATCTTCTCTCTCTTTTTTTTTTTTTTTTTTTTTTTTTTTTTTTTTTTTTTTTGAGGAGTTTCTTCTTGAAATATCTACTTGAAATGCCTTGAAGGTTAATGGTGTTCAGCGTAATACACATTTGCTCTCCTGGATGGTAATAAGTGTGCTTCGTTGGAATGATAGGAAGAGAAATAAGATTGCGTAATTTTTTTCGCCCGAGTCCGTTTGTGTGTGAACGAACACAATGGAATGACAAATGTAATATGTTTCTCCTCTTTCTCTGGATTGTCATGACAGATTTATGTTATGTAAAAGTCTCTCTCTCTCTCTCTCTCTCTCTCTCTCTCTCTCTCTCTCTCTCTCTCTCTCTCTCTCAGACCTACTGCTTCCAGATATCAATTACGCTCCAAATTACATAATTCAACTAGCTTTGATTTCATCAGTCTAAAAGCTCATAATCACTCGGCAGCTTATCTTCTGTACTGCGCCTTCCGCATTGTTCTCTTTCTTTTTAATTATGAGCTTATTCTACTTCCAAGTATAGCAGGTAGGGCATTATCTTTGCTTCTAAACACATTGAAAAAATACTCTAATAGTAATTTGAATGACCCTTTAATGTATTACTTCAGACAGCATTTCATTAATTTTATTTTTTTAGATCAGTTTGTTCATGAACCTTTTGCTGTGCTTCATCTTCCCAGAAGAAAAAAAATTGTCAATCTCAAAAGTTGTAACTTGCCTTCTTCTTCTTCTTCTTCTTCTTCTTCTTCTGCAATGCAGTCTGTGATCTCTTAAGCACTACAGATGCTCCTCGTATAATATTTTTCCTTGAATAGATGTTTAGTTTCCTTATCCCGCTTCTTACTTTTATTATTCCCTCCTCTTACTCTTCTCTCATGTGATTTACGCATATTATCCTCTCTTCTCACTGTCACCAGCCAAAGCTCATCATCGGGGTTCCTTTCATATAGTTTTTTAACTTTTTTAAAACTCTCCTATTCAGCTTACTTTTTCAATTCCATCTTAAGCACTGCCTTTTCAAATTTAATTTCTCTCTATCTCACCTTTGCTTCTTTTGAATACTATTGAAATATACCTCTATCCACTCCTCCTACAGAACATTTATGTGTGCTTTTGTGAGTGTTTCTGTAATGTGGTGTTTTACAACTTTTATATTGATTTTTTTTTTGTGTTAGAAAAGAATATGGAATCATTGCTATTATCTAATGTTATTAATTTGATTTTTTATCAGTTCATGTTTGATATATTAATGTGCTAATGTTGCATTGAAGGATGTTATTGTCTCGAAATACCAAATTGATTACAGCTTTTGTATGTTACAATTTGTGTTATCTCTACGTCAAGCAAATGTACTTAGACCAACTTTTGCTGCCAGTAGACATCCTTTATTTTTTGCTGTAAGGTTTCGACGAATTAATGCTCTCTGAGAATGTTTTCTTGGCCTGCAGCCATCAGATGACAGGTATGATTTGCTCCTACAAATTAGATATATTCGGCTGTATTTCGTGATGAGGCATCCGAGGGAAGACTATAAAGAGGGACTTGTGGAGATTTGCTGATCTTTTTGTTTTTCGTTTTACTTAACGAGTGAGGTTTTTCTTACTACAAGTATATTGGAACCTAGTAAACTTTGTTTATATATATATATATATATATATATATATATATATATATATATATATATATATATAATATATATATATATATATATATATATATATATATAATATATATATATATATAATATATATATATATATATATATATATATATATATATATACATATATATATATATATGCGTGTACGTGCACGCGCGCTCGTCTGTCTGTGTGCGTGCGCGCGTGCGTGTCAATTTAGCGGTGAAAAGAAAAAAATCAGTATTCTAATCACTCACGGGGATTCTCGATCAGCTTCATATTATTTGCTTAATTCTCTCCTTTCAATCTTTGCTATGAAGTATTTTTCATTAACTTCTAAGTTAATAAAACACCCAGTCTTCCTTTCTTCTTTATAAATCATTGATGAACTTAACAATCGACTAGTTTTTCTTCTCATGGATATCAGCTGGATTCGGCAAATTCGTTCTTCAGATGATGCCTTACTAATCAGTCCCTGGAAAGCCGAGAGGGGCAGGTTAACTGGACTGGCAATGAGAAAAGTCACTGCCGGAGGCAAAGTTGCCTCTATGTTGACTGCAAATCAGCTAGGTCACACATTCACGGCCTCTCACCTCCAAGACAAGGCAGACTGTCAGTGGGTTGACTCAAATGTATAAAATTATTTCAATGAGCGAGAAAGGGAGGGCTTTCTTGCTAGCAATGTTACAACACGCTTATATTCATTCATTTAGAGCTAACGAACGTCCTGTTGACCACGATCAAACGAGTCAAGGTCAATTCCTTGTTTACATCTAAGTTCCCGGAGGGATCGACTTCTGTATTCACCACTCGACTCGGATCCTTATAAATATGCTGTCCAGCGTTTTGAATCGGTAGTTAGTCCGTGGAGTTAGACGACGGAATGCCTCTTTTGCAAAGAGAATTCATTCAACAATATGGCTCGGTTAGATGTTTGCTAATTTTTTCTCTGGGACAGAACACATGTGCTTACACCGTCATCTCTCATATCTCTTGAACCCTAGGGGATATATAATATGAGAAGCTTATTATTATTATTATTATTATTATTATTATTATTATTATTATTATTACTACTACTACTTGCTAAGCTACAACCCTAGTTGGAAAAGCGGGATGCTATAACCTCGGTGGGTCCAATAGCTCACTGAAGAGAGGAAAGAAGGAAAAATAAAATATTTTAAGAACGGTAACAACATTAAAATAAATAAATATTTAGGTAGTACATACTTAATATTTACTGCTTAAAAATAATTCTCCTATCGATGTATCATTTTTATATATTTTTTTTTTCTACTTTTTCATGTCATATCCTTAAGGTTATGCAAATCAGTTGTTGGAACTCGTTTATCAGTGTGTTCTTGTTAACAGCTTTTATGTGACCACCTTCTCTCTCTCTCTCTCTCTCTCTCTCTCTCTCTCTCTCTCTCTCTCTCTCTCTCTCTCTCTCTCTCTCTCTCTCACATACACATGTATATATATATATATATATATATATATATATATATATATATATATATATATATACTGTATATATATATTTATATATATATATATATATATATATATATATATATATACTTTGATAGTAATATAGTAATGGCCTTTATTGACCGTTAAATCAATAGAGCTTCTGGCCTAATGTTTAAGATATCTTTATTCATTGGTAATGCAATAACCTCTATTCTTTCATTGTAACATTTTGCTTTGATAATTTTAACGAGAAGAGGAACATCCTTTGCTTCCTTTTGGATAAATCTACCCTCTTTTTCCTAGAGCTGGGCTAGATAAGGTCATTGATTTGTTTATGAAAAGCGGTTGCCTAAATTTGTTGAAATTAATATGTAGTTAAAGTTTGATTTAGATGATACCAAGGCAGTGAAAAGAGCATGTTGAATGGAGTTTGATCTAGCATTGTTGTTTTTCAGTGAAATAGTGTATAATAGAAAAAAAACACTTTTACCGGAAATTTAATGGCCTAATTCGTATTTTTTGGAGCACCCATCTCACTATAGTGGATACGCCAGTGTGTAATAAGTTGGTTTAATAGTCATCGTTAATAACCATTTAAGACTGGAAGCATAACAGGTATTATTGTATACTGTTTATTGCGTTTTCATGAATTAAGCGAGTCCGCCTCTTGTTGCTATTACTTGCTAAGCTGCAACCCTAGTTGGAAAAGCAGGATGCTATAAGCGCAGAGGCTCCAGCAGGGAAAATAGCCCAGCGAGGAAAGAAAATGAGGAAATAAATAAACTACAATAGGAGTAAGTAACAATAGAATAAAATATTTTAAGACAGTAACAGCATTGAAATAGAATAAATCTTTCATGTGTTGGAGTGTCCTTTTCCTAGAAGAGCTGCTTACCATATGTAACAGACTGAATTTGCCATGTGACGTGGTAGGTAGGTTGTCCGACCGTAAATGGTCTGATTGCCACCAACCTTGAGAATACCTAGTAAAATGTTAAAGAAGATATGGCTTGCAACTTTATCGAGGTATTGTGACCTTAAAGATAATTTTAAAGCGGGTAGATTTTATCCATTTCTGATATGCAATAAGTTAATTAGAATATGTTTCTTTATTTTGAGAAATTTTTACATCACATGATGCCGTTATTATATATTGTACGTTTTTCTGATTATTTTTTTTTTATTCATTATTATCAGACTTCTTATAATCGCAAGTTTTTCCATTTGATAAAATTATTATTTTGACTTTCCTTTACCGCAACCAGATTTACTTCCTTAGACTATCGCATAAAAGTGCAAGGAAAGTTTATTTAATTATTATCATTTTGTTTGCTAAAATTATGGTGTCATTTTGTTTTCTAAGAATTATAGTGTCATTTTGTTTTCTAAAAATTGTAGTGTCATTTTGGTTGCAAAAACTGATAGCGTCATTTTGTTTACTAAAAATGATAGTGTTACTTTGTGTGCTAAAATGATAGCGTCATTTTGTTCCCTAGAAATGATAGCGTCATTTCATTTGCTAAAAATGATAGTATCGTTTTGTTTGGTCAAAATTACAGCCGCTTAGTAGATCCATGGCACCTAAGTGAAGCGGTCCTTTGAGTATCTTTTATTATTTGATTATTCCAGTATTTGTATGTTTCTATAAGTGACTTTGCTGTTACGAAATTGGTTATCGTAACATATTTACTTGATATGCTGCATTAGTACATTAAGTTTTTATGTGCCTCATAATTTATTGGGGAGTAGGTAGGTAGGTAGGTTGTCCAGGCACCAGCCACCCGTTGAGATACTACCGCGAGAGAGTTTTGGGTTCTTTTGAATGGCCTGACAGTACTACATTGGATCTTTCTCTCTGGTTACGGTTCCTTATCCCTTTGCCTACACACACACACACACACACACACACGCTGAATAGTCTGGCCTATTCTTTACATACTCTCCTCTCTCCTCATACACCTGACAACACAGATTACCAAACAATTCTTCTTCACTCAAGGTGCTATTGCACTGTAATTGTTCAGTGGCCACTTTCCTCTTGGTAAGGGTAGAAGAGACTCTAGCTATGGTAAGCAGCTCTTCTAGGAGAAGGACACTCCAAAATCAAACCATTGTTCTCTAGTCATGGGTAGTGTCATAACCTCTGTATCATGGTCTTCCACTGACTTGGATTAGAGTTCTCTTGCTAGAGGGTACACTCGAGCACACTATTCTATCTTATTTCTCTCCCTCTAGTTTTGTAAAAGTTTTTATAGTTTATATAGGAAATATTTATTTTAATGTAGTTACTCTTCTTAGAATATTTTATTTTCAATATTTCCTTTCCTCACTGGGCTATTTTCCCTGTTGGAGCCCCCGGGCTTATAGCGCTTAGCAAGTAATAATGATAATAATAAACAACCTTATTTTAAAAGGGAAAAAAAAATGCCCTTTTTAAAACTCATGCCAATGTGGAAATTCTTGAGAGGAATCCCTAAGAAGAAGAACTCGAGTCGGAAGATGTGCTTAGTCGGTCACGATGTCCAAGTCGCTCTCAATTTTCTACAAGGTTGATTCTTTTCTTTACCTTTCTTCACCTTTTATTCCACTTCTTCCTTGTCTGACTCCTCATTTGTTCCATTCTCTCAACCTTTGCTCAATTTTGCCCTCGTCGGTCTCCATTTTTTTTCTAAAGGCATTTTTCTTTTTTTCATTTTGCCTTTTTGACTTGCATTTCTCTCTCTCTCTCTCTCTCTCTCTCTCTCTCTCTCTCTCTCTCTCTCTCTCTCTCTCTCTCTCCTGGCCTATTTATATTGTGCCTTTCTGCCATGCTCTCTCTCTCTCTCTCTCTCTCTCTCTCTCTCTCTCTCTCTCTCTCTCTCTCTCTCTCTGCAACAAGGTTATACTATTTATTTGGTTTGTTGAGGTCAGTTTTCAATTAGTAGGACTACTCGGGAAATTAATTGGAATTTTTTAACGAATATTTTCCCCAAGTTCCGGGACTAGCAACAGGTAATTATATTACGTGAAATATAAGAATTGAACTGTTGGGAAAAAAAGGTAATTTTTAGGTAAATCTTTACCATGCACCGACGATGATCACTTATTGAGAGCATCACAGTATATGAAAAATGGACGAGACTTTTCTGAAATCTGTTCAATTATCGGATACCTGCATCAGCAGTCAGGAGAGATATTTATGATATAAATTACAAATTTATATAAAACATCTTTCGTAATTATCCTTGGATATTTATTTGAGTTTTTCTACGTTTTATAGAATATTGCAGAATGTTGACTTGCAATATTTTCTTGTACCAGTTCTTGGGAAATTGAAAATATTCTATCCATACAGTTTTAAGAAATTTCTGAAGAAACGCCCCCCCCCCCCAAAAAAAAAAAAAAAAAAACATTTTATATCATTCACCCGACGTCAGACATTTATATAGTTTCCATACAATCTGTTTAGGTTTCTTTTTACTGGATTATATAAACATATTTATATTTTATGAATATAGTTCAAGTTTAGTCTTATATATGATTTCATTGCATAGGATTGAGTTTATGTAATAATTTCCCATCACTCAAAGTTATTTATCTTGCATCACATCGGATTGAGTTTCTGTAATCTGCTTGAACATGATGTATTCTACTTATGTTTCCATTGGGTATTATTAAAGATTTTCGTATAATATAGTTGTAAATAATTGACCTTCTATAATTTTCTATCTAAATAACATTCATTGATTTTATATTACACACAAATTACAGTAGCGTTTTTGTGTTAATTTTCCTTACAGTGTTCGTTCCTATGTAGGTGTTACAAGCCATACACGCAGTGGTACTTTATTAACATTAAATTCATATAAATCATTTGCTGTAAATTGATGTTTTGTTCACATATTTTGTAGTTGAAGTATTAAAAATTGGTAACGTACTTGCCTGGTAATTGCCAGACTGGGGTTCGAGTCCCGCCTAAACTCGTTAGTTCCTTTGGTAGCTGCAAACTCACTATCCTTGTGAGCTAAGGAGGGGGAGTTTGGGGGAGCTTATAGGTCTATCTTCTGAGTCATCAACACCCATCGCCTGACCCTCCCTGGTGCTAGCTTGGACGGAGATGAGGCTTAAGAGCTGATCATATGTATATATGGTCAGTCTCTAGGGCATTATCCTGCTTGATAGGGTAATGTTACTGTCTCTTGCCTCTGCCATTCATGAGTGCCATTTAAACCTTTAGAGGTCTATCATGGTGACAGCAAGTGGAACATAAACAGATTGAAAACCTAAGTGACGGTAACGACCTCGGGATTTTTTGTTGTCTGACTATTATTTGGGCCTATGTATTTATAGTGAAAATATACTATCATTATAGTACCACTTTTTCGTTAGATTGCATACTTCTCCATTTTTGTGGAGAGTAACACTGCAAAGAATGTTGAATGAATAAAGTAACTGCATACGTAAGCAAAATTACATACAAATATTGTCATATATATCATGTGTGTGCGTATATAATATATAAATACATATATATATATATATATATATATATATATATATATATATATATATATATATATATATATATATATTTATATATATATATATATATATATGTATATATATATATATATGTATATATATATATATGTATATATATATATATATATATATATATATATATATATATATATATATATATATATAAATATATGTGTGTGTATGTGTATGTATATTTATTGTTATTTTAATATTATGTAAAAAACGTACTTAGGAAGCTTTAAGCTTTTAAATGCAAGTTTTATTCAATTTACCGCTGACCTATCCGTCAACCTTTTTACACAAACATACACACGCACAGTGAACCTTATTTAGATGGGTGTTTGTTTGTATGTTAGTGTTTGAACAGTAACTCCTAATACATAGAGAGACAATTTATCACGTCATTTAAAAAAGAAAAAAACAGGCTCTAAGAAACGACCACCATTATTATTGAAAGACATTGATATCATATAATTTGCCTACACTATTAAAAATTTACATTAAAAAAAATGGTAAATGCCTGGCAACATTTATCCCAGGATTTTTACCGTTTAAAAAAAAACGGGTATATTGACGTAAAGGAACGATATTACGGTCACCAACCCGTAAAAGATAATAACAAAGTAGGGTGAAAATTACGGTCGCCTGTATTTTACTGAAATATGGCTGAGAACAGTATGTTTTTACGGAGAATATCCGATTAAAATTACTTTTTTTTTTTTTTTTTTTTTAAATACAGTGTAGCATAAGAAGAAAATCTCTTGTTGCAGGAATTAGAAAGACATCAAAGTAAGGCGAAAGGGAAAAAAAAAAAAGATTGGGATACTCTGGATGGCAAAAGAGCAAAATACCCTTGGCAGGAGTTCCGACGGTAAAGCCAGTCGACCAGTTAAAAGGCTTAAGTTGGGAAAAGTGAATTGATTGATTGGGTTATCTCTCTCTCTCTCTCTCTCTCTCTCTCTCTCTCTCTCTCTCTCTCTCTCTCTCTCTCTCTCTCAGGCTAAATTCCATCTGACCTGGTAAAGGCAGACTGTTGCGATGGTAATGATTAGGGAAATTGATGAAGCAGAAATAAGGTTATTCTTATTTTTATGGATTAATATATTTCACCAGCGTAGCAGTGTAATGTTATAAGTTTTTTTTTTTTTTTTTTTTTTTTTTTTTTTTTTTTTTTTTTTTTTTTTTTTTTTTTTTTTTTTTTTGCTACATGACTGTAGACTAATTGACATAATTAAGTAATTTAATTGTAAGGTATGTTGGACTTCATCTTTACGAAAATATCTCAATTGAATATTTAACTATTTACCTATATATCTATCTATTTATTTATCCATCTATATATATATATATATATATATATATATATATATATATATATATATATATATTTATATATATACGCACACACACACACACACATATATATATATATATATATATATATATATATATGTGTGTGTGTGTGTGTGTATATATATATATATATATATATATATATATATATATATATATATATAAATAAATGTATTTACAAAAGTATTCACTTGCAGAGAGAGATACTCACAGCCGAGTACCATATTATTCTTGTGAGGATTCAAGTGTCACTGAAATTCTTTTTGAGCAAGTAAGGCATTGGTGCTCTGTCAATATGCTGAATCTACTAAATTTGTAGAACCCTCCACTGTGATGGAAAGGTACTATTAACCTTACGACGTAAGAAACGTCACCTTAAAGAGAGTTTAATAGTTCAATGATCTCGCTCAATAATTCATAACAGTTATAATCTTAAAATGGCCAATAACGTCACTATATAAAACTAAATTTTAATAACTTGAAAAAAAAAATGTATACTGAGTATTTGTTTATATCATGAGGTTTAAATAGTTTTGTTGGTTTATTTTTTTTATTGCTTTTAATCCCTCCTTATTTTGCATTTAGATATTATTTTATGAAAGTTGTGTGATTGGTTTCAGCAGTTGAAATGATACCAAGCGTTCTGATATTACAGGTATGGTTGTTTAATTTGCGTTATACAGCGCTGAATGACCTTTGATGTCCCAGTGCTTGGCTTAAGGCCTACATTTTATATTCACTTCAATTCAAAACTGACTTATACATCTTCATATTTTATATAGGAGATATTAATTCAAATGTTACTCTTCTCAAAAATTTCATTTTTCCTTGTTTCCTTTCCTCACTAGGCTATTTTCCCTGTTGGGGCCCCTAGGCTTATAGCATCCTGCTTTTCCAACTAGGGTTGTAGCTTAGCAAGTAGTAATAATAATAATAATATTAATAATAATAATAATAATAATAATAATAATAATATGTAAGGCTTGGGACATACAATTTTGTAATATCTTAGGTTCCGTTTTGTGTATTAGGAAATGATTTAACTTATTTTCTTTAAGGGAAAGTGACCGAATTTACGTTTGTATACAATAGCAATAATTATGATCTAACGGTACCTTAAATTATATTTTGCAAGACAGATTATTCAAGTATTTATTATGTGAGTAATGCATGATTTTACTAACAAGGCAGGATACAGCAATTTACTCTTTTAATTGCATTTCGAAACTCATATGAAACTGAATGGCATTTAACTTCTTCGCAACTGTGAGTCACTTGTTTTTTACTATTATCAAATATTTGTTACACTGCTTTTATTCACTAAAGCAAGACTTGTATTTCAAGTTTTGTAAGTTTAAAAAAAAAAAAAAAACAATTAGTAACATCAAGTTATTTTTTTATCTTTTACGTTTGTTTTACGTAGGTTTTTTTAATTGTACAGGATTTACAGAAAATGATAAACCTTGATATTTTAGTTACTGGAATAATGTAGTGCATGCATTTTTCACACTCATTTACTATTTGTGTTATACTTTAAAATGTATTCTGACCCCTTATTATTATTATTATTATTATTTTTTTTTTTTTTTTTTTTTTTTTTTTTTTTTTTTTGGCTGAGAATAAAATGATTCCCCAGTGTATGTTAATGCCAATTATACTTCTTATATAAGAAACAAAGCATTCGGAGGGAAATCCCGATGTGTTTTGCTCAGGATGTGAAAGAAGGGAAGAAAAAGCAACCGGGTCTCAGTTCATAACCTCCACAGCATTCCCAGGGTAGACACAAGTGTACTTAGTTGCTCAAGTTCGTATGGGCTCTTTGATAGGCCTAAATGGATTTTATTTCATTCGTACAAAGCATTGATGTTAGTCTGTTTCGTATGAATTGACAAAAGTATCGGGTTCAAGTTTCATTTGTAAGAAGCATCATCATCATCATCATCTCCATCTCCTACGCAAATTGATGCAAAGGGTCTGGCCTGGGACTGGTCTGAAAAATTAAAATGTTTGTGGTGGCTTGTTGGTAACGTCCTTGCCTGGTGAACGCCAGACTGGAGTTCGAGTCCCACTCAAACTCGTTAGTTCCTTTGGTTGTTTTAACCTTACCATGCTTTCGAGCTAAGGATGGGGGTTTGGGGAGTGTATAGTTCTATCTGCTGAGTCATCATCAGCCATTGCCTTGAGCTCCCTAGTTCTAGCTGGGGTGAAGAGAGGATTGGGCTCTGATCATATGCATATATGGTCAGTCTCTAGGGCATTGTCCTGCTTGCTAGGATTATTTCACTTTTCCTCTGCCATTCATGAGTGGCCTTTAAATTTTTTTAAACCTTTAATCGAAGGTCAGCTGAAGCCATCTTGTATTGAAATATATGGAGGGGGAATTACAGTTAATAGAATTAAACTTCCGGATGAAGAATATACCCCAGAAATCAAAGAAAACTATGAAATGTTAATCTTTGAAAGATAGAATAAATCAATTTTAAAACTAACTGCAGAAAGAAAGACGAGAAAAGGAACTCTCTAATGAGATCAGTGGAAAGGAAAGGCTATAATTTAACATGTCATGTCGGGTGAAGGAGACGAAGTGCTGGAATCTCACTCTCATGAGTTCGATTCCCTTCCCGTGATTTGGGACACCCAATTTTTCTCACGGAGTTTCCGAAAACCGACAATGAAATACCGAACCCGAAGCAGGTGGTAATTCCTCACAATTAACCTGACGGAAAGAATCTATGAGAGTCGAAAGTGCATTGCTTTCTTTTCATAGATTTTCTTTTCAAATTCCGATTTGTTTGTGTGATTTATTTGTAGCTGGTGGAAAAGAATTCTTTGTTTACCTGTGTGTGTTTGTGTGTGTGACGTTGTTTTTTTTTTTTTTTAACGTACTTTTCGGAAGACAAAAATAATAGTTAAAAAAGCTATAACGACGGATATTAGAAAATATTGTCTTTTTTTTTTTTTCAAATACTGGTGGGAGTTATATTTGATGAAAGTGAATTGTGGATGAAGTCATAAAAAACTTATTATTTTCCAATAAGTGGAGTCAGGAAAAAAAAATGTGGGTATGAATGAGTGAAAGATTGTGACGTAATCCACACTTTGTTTTTTACTATCTGTTTTTGGTGACAAATTTACAAAATCTTATAAGACGATGTTTCAAGATTTGTCCTCATTTACTAATATCTTTGTTAATGCCATATAGATGAAAAAATATATTTTATTCCAACATTCAATGCCTAAATTTTATATCAAGATATATCGTGTGCAAACATGACATGATATATAGGAAAAGATAGTCTTATCCATAATCATAATCTTACCTAAATTAAAGTTTTAGTTATAAGTTAATTTTGGTGAAGGACCCATCACAAAATGTGTTTTACTATTAAGATCGAGAAAGACTGCAACCAGTATTCACTATTAAGATCGAGAAAAACTGCAACCAGTATTCACTATTAAGATCGAGAAAAACTGCAACCTGTATTCACTATTAAGATCGAGAAAAACTGCAACCAGTATTCACTATTAAGATCGAGAAAAACTGCAACCTGTATTCACTATTAAGATCGAGAAAAACTGCAACCAGTATTCACTATTAAGATCGAGAAAAACTGCAACCAGTATTCACTATTAAGATCGAGAAAAACTGCAACCTGTATTCACTATTAAGATCGAGAAAAACTGCAACCAGTATTCACTAT
>NC_090729.1:122229598-122239598 GCF_036898095.1 Palaemon carinicauda
TATCTATTCATATATATATATATATATATATATATATATATATATATATATATATATATATATATATAAGTATGAATATATATGTATATATAGGTAGTAGGTTAGCCAGGGTACCAGCCACCCGTTGATACTACCGCTAGAGTATTATTGGGTCCTTTGACTGGCCGGACATTATATTACATTGGATCCTTCTCTCTCTGGTTACTGCTCATTTTTCTTTTACCTCCACATATAAAAAATAGTCTTGCCTATTCATTACACATTCTCCTCTGTCATCATACACCTGAGAACACTGCCCTGTGATTGTTCAGTGGCTACTTTCCTCTTGGTAAGGGTAGAAGAGACTCTTTAGCTATGGCAAGCAGCTCTTTTAGGAGAAGGACACTCCAAAATCAAACCATTGTTCTCTAGTGGTTGGGTAGTGCCATAGCCTCTGAACCATGGCTTTCCATTGTCTTGGGGTAGAGTTCTCTTGCTTGAGAGTATATCCATACAGCTTTTTGAAGTTTTTATAGTTTATATAGGAAAAATCTATTTTATGTATTCATTACTTATATGAAATGTATTTATTTCCTTTCATCACTTGGCTATTTTTCCCTGTTGAAGACTTTGGGCTTATAAAATCCTGCTTTTCCAACTAGGGTTGTAGCTTTCCTTGCATTATTAATAGTAATATTGATAATATTTATATATATAATATATAATTATTTGTTTATATATATACACCCACACTATATATATAATATATACATACATACATACATACATATATATATATATATATATATATATATATATATATATATATATATATATATATATATATATCGTGTGTTTGTGTTCGCATGTTTTTTATAGTTTTAAATCTAACACTTCATATAATATACTTAGATGCAATGATTTGCAAATTGCATAACAAATAAGCATATTTTGCAAAGAACTGCGTTCTGTATGGCCCTAACCGTTCTATTCTGGTAATTCCTGCGATTTTGAACTGCGGACTCATAGAAGTTACTAATTACGAAGAGAGCTTTTGCCCCAGCGAAATTTCATTAAAGCAGCGAGACCTGGAGTACACTGATCCTATGAACCAATTACGTGAGCGAATTTTTTCTCCCAAAAGTGCATTTATAATGCAGATGGATCCGTCATTAACACCTGAATTTTTTTTCATATATGCTGAATTGTGTGGTTAATTGTGCAGCTGCTTGAAATGTGGAATTTGTTTGTAGATTGTGCCTTTTTAGTTGGTTTAGTTGAATGGATGGAAACGAAAGAAGGTGGATTATTATTGATATTATTATTATTATTATTATTACTACTAGCTAAGCTACAACCCTAGTTGGTTGCTATAAGCCCAAGGGCTCGAACAGGGAAAATTAGCACAGTGAGGAAAGGGAATAAAGAAATAAATAAACGCTATGAGAAATAATGAATAGCAAAATATTTTTTTTTTTAAACTGTAACATCAAAACATATATTTTATAATTTAACTATAAAAAGACTTATGTCAGCCTGTTCAACGTGAAAACATTTCCTGCAAGTTTGAAGTTTTGAAGTTCTACCGATTTAACTACCAGACTACAAAGATCATTCCACAACTTGGTCACAGCTGGAATAAAACTAATGGAATACTGTGTAGAATTGAGCCTCATGCTGAAGAAGGGTTGGAATAAGGGTAGGGCTGTGGAAATATAGTTTTATAAATTTTGAGATTTATTTGGCTAAAATACGAGGAAACATTTTGTTGGTAGGTGCATTTTCATCATGAAAAATTATCTATTTAGTGAAAATACTCAGCATCAAAAGGTTAATAGCTTATTTTGCAATAAATAGCATATTTCAGTATAAAGGCCGCTCATGAATGGCAGGGGCATGGGGCAGTGACATTGCCCTGTCGAGCAGGACAATGCCCTAGAGACTGACCATATATACATATGATTAGCCCCTAAGCCCCCTCTATACCCAAGCTAGGAAATGGCTGCTGATGACTCAGCAGATAGACCTATAGGCTCCCCCAAAACCCCCACCCTTGGCTCACAAGGATGGTGAGGTCGCATCGAACAAAGAAACTAACGAGTTTGAGCGGGACTCGAACCCCAGTCTGGCGTCCACCAGCGGGGGACGTTACCACATCACTAATTTTCGTATTGTACCATTCTAGAACTTCCATGGCCTTGTACTGCACATTCTCTCTCTCTCTCTCTCTCTCTCTCTCTCTCTCTCTCTCTCTCTCTCTCTCTCTCTCTCTCTCAGATGAGAATATGAAGGAAATATATTTTAATTTTAAATATATTCGTTTGACATTTTTATTGAAATCTGACAGTGCGATAAAGATATATACTCCAAATAAAATTATTTCTTATTTCTCCCATTACTGAACCCTTCATTACTCTTGTTTTCTATGTGAGCTAATTTTTCAGTTCATGTAGGTTTTGATAATTGATAATAAGTTCATTAGAAGTCTCTTAAACAGATTCAGTTCCAATTTGGTAAAACACTAAAAAAAAAAAAGTTTAACGAAACAAAAAATTTAATTTTATTATTATTATTATTATTATTATTATCATTATTATTATTATTATTATTATTATTATTATTATTAGTAGTAGTAGTAGTAGTAGTAGTAGTAGTAGTAGTAATAGTAATAGTAGTAGTAGTAGCAGCAGCTAAGCTACAACCCTAGTTGGAAAAGCAAGATGCTCTAAGCCCAAGGGCTCCAACAGCGAAAAATAGCCCAGTGAAGAAAGGAAATAATTAAATAAATAAACGGTATTAGAAATAATGAGCAATTAAAATAAAAAAATCAGGCTAGACAAAAATTGAGAGGGATACCAGCGACAAGAAAGAAGGATCCTTTTGTATTTTTTTTTTCTCTTCCTAGCTCAGGTCAAAGAATAGCAATGGCTATCCGATGTCCTGCGGGGCATTGCTGTGAGAAAAAAAAAAAGAGCCATCGGTTGCCATTTTGAAAGACGAACGGAAATCCATACGTGCATGGAGGTAGATATTGAAGATTAAAGATATGGGAAAGGGGTGGGCCTCAGTCGAGACAGGTATTCATAAGGAATATTCCCTTTTGAGAATTGACCCTTGCGTCCAGTAAGCATAGAGACGAGATTGGAAATATAGTGATTGGATATAACCTCTTTTTATTGTATCGTTTCACTTTTCCATTTTGTAATTAAAAGATGCAAAGGAGATGTCTCCCATTCCCGTTTTCTGTCGTTCGTTTTTTTTTTTTTTTTTTTTTTTTTTTTTTTTTTTTTTTTTTAGATTATACTCAAAATTTAATCATACTTAAACATTTTATTTTTTATTTTGCAAGAATTGAAAATAAAATTTTCGGCCCCCTTATTTCCATGGCCTTTGATAATAAACACTTTCATTGCGTAGCTTTTGCATTGTGAAATGCAGTCATTGTTAGGTAAACATTAAGTATTGAGGGCTATGCATTCCCTTTATATAATATTTGTGAAATTAAATATATATATATATATATATATATATATATATATATATATATATATATATTATATATATATATATGTATGTATGTATGTATATATATATATATGTATAAATATAAATTTATATATATATATGTACATATATATATATATATATATATATATATATATATATATATATATTTATTTATTTATTATGTATACACATTACAATACCTCCTCCTGAAACTTCCGAATTATACATTTTTTTTTTCACCAGACTGTTATCCTTCTCTTGAAACCCTCTGATCTATCCATTTAATTTCAACTTTTTTAACCATTCTATATATTTCGAAAATTATTAGCTTTTAAAAGTGTAACTAGATATACTATGCTTGTGGTAAGTGTAGAGCTGTCAGTGCACCTCATGCTGGGTAGTGTAGGTATGTATGTATTATTATTATTATTATTATTATTATTATTATTATTATTACTAGCTAAGCTACAATCCTTGTTGGAAAAGCAGGATGCTATAAGCCCATGGGATCCAAAAGGGAATATAACCCAGTGAGGAAAGGAAACAGAGTCTTCACGCTCATTTTTTTATCCAATTACTTTATTGCCGCTCATGCTTCTTTCTATCATTTAAATGTAATCCCTTTTAATTAGAATTAATCTTGACATCATATAGTACAACTGTAGAGTTTTCCATCAGTTTTTTTATTATTATTATTATTATTATTATTATTATTATTATTATTATTATTATTATTATTATTATTATTCTGTAATGTTTCCTCAGCAAACGTCAACCATTCCTCCCTACATTCCTAAGCTTCTGCTTATCTCACAATTTAGCACAATTGTCTACTGTCCTTTTTCTAATTTCGGGTATCACCACTACTATAGAGATCTTAAATAGCCTGGTAGGCATGAGACACCACTTTTCCAGACCCACGTTTACATAAAATTCACTTTCCTGTCTACACATCTAGGAGAAAGACACTCCAAAATCAAGCCATTGTTCTCTAGTCTTGAGTGGTGCCATAGCCTCACTACCATGGTCTTCTACTGTCTTGGGTTAGAATTCTCTTGCTTGAGGGTACACTATCTTATTTATCTTCTTCTTCTTTTGTTCAAGTTTTTATAGTTTATATAGGAGATATTTGATATTGTTACTGTTCTTGAAATATTTAATTTTCCTTGTTCCCTATCTTCACTGGGCTATTTTCCCTGTTGGAGCCCCTTGGGCTTATAGCATCCTGCTTTTCCAACTAGGGTTGTAGGTTAGCAAGTAATAATAATAATAATAATAATAAAAGTTTGTCATAGTTTCCTACCCTGCATCAGATATCAAATATACTCGTATTATTTATGTCATCGTAGATTTAAGACTACGCTTTTCTATCGCTCTCCTATGTCTTTCCCTCATTAGGGAGAACTGCCATCCTTCTCACTTTTGCTCTCCTTAAGGACTGTCATCTCACTTAACTAGACCACGAGGGTAATGCAATGCAAAATCTATAACGCTAAATCACATGAAACCATAATTTGGAAATCTATTTCAATGCCTTTTAAATGGTATGGCACAGATTTACCGTTACCGAAATAGGGGAAAAAAATCTATGGATTACCATTAATTAGAGAATATTAGCCAGACGAGACTCGGAGAAGTGATGAAGACGGATTGAGGATATTGGCTACAGCAATGGATTTATCGATTCCTAGATTAAGATGTTGACAATGATTTTGCGCACGTGCTTACATAACCTATATACTGTAACTACTCCCATACTGGGGCTCTGAACATAAATTTTTTAACTACCTCCTAATTGTGTCTCTATACATAACCAAAACAATTTCCCTACATACTGTAACTACTCCCATACTGGGGCTCTGAACATAGCTTATTCAACTACCTCCTAATTGTGTCTATACATAACCTAAACAATTTCCCTACATACTGTAACTACTCCCATATTGTGTCTGTACATACAATCACTTATATAACTACCTCCTAATTGTGTCTATATACATAACCTAAAGAATATCTCTCTCTCTCTCTCTCTCTCTCTCTCTCTCTCTCTCTCTCTCTCTCTCTCTCTCTCTCCGGAAATATATTTTCATTTTAGATATATTCTATTGATATCTTCATGGAAATCTCCCATATTGGGGCTCTGTGTTTAGCCTATTTAACTACCTCCTAATTGTGTGTCTATACATAACCTAAACAATTTCCCAATATACTGTAACTACTCACATATTGGGGCTCTGAACATAACTTATTTAACTACATCCTAATTGTGTCTTTGTACATAACCTAAATAATTTCCCTATATACTGTAACTACTCCCATACTGGGGGTCTAAACATAACTTAGATAACTACCTCCTAATTGTGTCTCTATACATAACCTAAACAATTCCCCTATATACTCTAACTACTCCCATATTGGGGCTCTGTACATACAGTCACTATATAACTACCTCCTAATTGTGTCTACATACATAACGTAAATAATCTCTCTCTCTCTCTCTCTCTCTCTCTCTCTCTCTCTCTCTCTCTCTCTCTCTCTCTCTCTCCCGAGACGTTATGATACAAATTAATTTGTATCGCTCTTTTTGTACTCGAGTGAGTTTTGCGTTAATGGTTATAAGTAGATATGCTTTAATAGATAACTGGGGGATAAGTTCATGTTGTATAATTGCTTTTGGATGGTCGCTAAATTAAAGAAATATTTACTTTTCTGTGGTCGTAAGAGGATCTCTAGACAGGAAAGTGTTCCCGCTCAGATTTTCTTATATATATATATATATATATATATATATATATATATATATATATATATATATATATGCTGTATATATATATATATATATATGCTGTATATATATATATATATATATATATATATATATATATATATATATACAGCATATATATTATGTATATATATATATATGTGTGTGTGTGTGTGCGCGCGCGTGTGAGTGTCACTAAGCTGGATCATTGCAGAACAAAGGCCTCAGACTCGTCCTTCCATTCGCGTCTGTTTATGGTCTTTCTATGCCAGTCCACACTCATAAACTTTCTTAGTTCTTCAATCCATCGATTTCTTTTCCTTCCCCTGCTTCTTTTGCAATATCTAGGGACCCATTGTGTTATTCTTAATATCCCTATTATCCATCATTCTCATTATATGTCATGCTCATGTCCATTTCTTTTTCTTACTTGTTAGAATATCTTTTAGTTTGCTTGCGGATGCATTTACCAAAGGCTTATTTCGTAATTACTTTGTGGCTGTTCATATCAACGATGATTAAGGAGCTGAATAGATGTCAGTTGCGAAAGGTTAGTATGTGCGAGTAATTCTTGAGACTTCATTGTCATTCTTATCTGCTATTTCTACGACATAGTTCAACGTGGTAAGGAATAGATTTGGTCATATTTCGCCAGTGAATGATTTTTAGGAGAGATTATTTTGATTTTGGGGAGAAAAGTATAATAGTAGTATCTAATGTTCTTCATTGATAGAAATGTCATTACGATTATAAGAGATTTGGTCGAAATGGCAGTAGCACTAATATTATCACAAGGATCCAGCTACATCTAGACATTTTCGTGTTGAGTCGCCACAAGGAGTAGCCAGATAGTTATTCATTGTAGAGCATTCAGAAAAATCATCTTCTTTCCTGTTTCTTCTCGCCAATCAGTCACGCCCTCCTTAGCATTTATCCAACCATGGACGGAGAAAGAACACCTTAACACGAGACAGACTCCTGAAGAAACTTTGATCATATTAATCAAGAACTTCTACAAAGGGCCTCTCTTTTTTCCCCCCCTCCTATCCCCTCCCCCTCCACCTTCCCCCGTCGCTCCTCAATTCTTCCTTCCCTCCCTTAGGGCTCCATCCTTTTAAGAGCTTTTGAAACCTCCCCTTGGAGTATGGATTAACGCACATTCAAGGATCAAGGACAGGCATGGAATGGCATACATTATTACGGCACATCATAGGATGGTGCAACTGCTACCTATGATTAAAGGGGAGAATTATGTCGAAATTGATGATGACCTGTCTCTGAAATGTTTAATATTCCTCTGAAAATTATTATTATTATTATTATTATTATTATTATTATTATTATTATTATTATTATTATTATTAATAGTGTACCCGAGCCATAAAAAAATGACATATAAATATTTAATTACATAGGCAAACATAGTTTCAACCCTTCCTCCCACCCTCCCTCTTTCCTAACTTCAAACCTCATGTTCGGCAATTTGTTGGAGAGTGTGATTTCCGAGTTTACCTCCCGGGGTACCACCTCTCACCAGGGTAAGACTACTTCCTCCCCCCCTGAGCGTGACAGGAAGGAATTATATATATATATATATATATTTATATATATATATATATATTGAACCAGACGCTTGCCTTATTATAAAGGGGAGATTATTATTAATATTATTGTTATTATTATTACTACTACTACTACTACTACTACTACTACTACTATTATTATTATTTTTATTATATATGTAATGAATACCCAATCAAGAGCGTTTTGGTATTAGTTCCATTGCATTAAGTCGAGGACTGCAGTTACTGTACCTGGATAAGTAATTCTTGGCCAAGAAGTTAAAAAAAAAAGAAATTAACGCATGTCATTAGATAATGAACATGTAACAACAAATGCAGCAGATTCTAGTCCACTGCAGGATGTTGCTGTATATCACAAATACACACACACACACACACACACACACACACACACACATATATATATATATATATATATATATATATATATATATATATATATAATTAACACGCTGAACAATGCCCCAGAGAGTAAAGGAAAAGATTTATTGTTAAACCTTATTGAAACCTTACATTGCTTTTTTTTTAAGCCAGTAACTTATCTTGTCTGAACTCACAGGATATTTCGTCTGTGTGTAAATATGTAGAGAGAGAGAGAGAGAGAGAGAGAGAGAGAGAGAGAGAGAGAGAGAGAGAGAGAGAGACTCACAATTACCATACTTGGCGTGTATGGAAACAGCTTCGGAAGATAACCAGTGCCTCTATCCCGGCATAAGGCTGACAACATGAAAGGAGGGACGTTTAGGCTAATGAGAATTTCGTGTATGTGGGCCTGTGTAAATGGTGTGGCCCTTGAGCCCGTGTATACACTCTACTAAGATGGCGTATGTTTGGGAAAGGACCGAGAGGATAAGACGCGTATCCTGCTGTAACAACAGCCATCCTGCACAGCGCAGATAACGGCCTTTGAAACTGAGAGTGTTCATTGACCGGAGAGATTCATGGTGATGTTCTTTTATTCATCACACGATGTTGTTTGATGTTTTGTGTCTACGATACTGTTTGATGTTCTCTTTTTCGACATGTTTGTTGTTCTGTCACCGCAAGGCCATTCAGGAGTGTTGTTTTTTTCCCACGCGGTATTGTTTGTTGTTGTTGTTTTTTTAATGAAGTTCAGTGATGTTCTCTTTTTAGACGTTGTTTGATGTCCTTTCCATGTCGGCATTTGTGTCTGACCTTAATAGTTCTGCCCTTTGATGTTGAATGTTCCTCTTTCACGATGTTATGCAGTTGTTTCTTCACGAGAATGTTCGTGGTCGTGATTGGTAGCTGTTCTCACCTACTCTTGACAATCCACTAAATTGAAGTAAGTGTTCCTAAGTTCCATGTGACTGTTCTCACAAAAAATAAAAACAGTAATTTTTTTTTTCTATTTGTTCCTGAAAATATTTAAGGAAGCGAAAAGTTCTACTTGAACAATATATAATTGAATTGACCTTTTGTTTTCAACAAATTTTCAGGGATGAGGTCGCATGCCTCAAACCCTTGTTTATCCAGGCTGTTGCCTACTACAGTCGACTATCACATAGTATACAATACTTTGCTGTGTTTGACAGGGCGTTTCTCTCCATTGATTCGAACTCAGGTCTTTCACTGGCGAGACTAGGTGGCTAGCTTCTGAGCCACAGTCAGATTCAGTACTCTGTTGACACTTTCTACATAGGTGAAAACAGCTTACTCCAAACCTTGGGTAAGCGAGTATACACACACACACACACACACACACACACACACACACACATATATATATATATATATATATATATATATATATATATGTGTGTGTGTGTGTGTGTGTGTAAGTGTGTAAAAATGAAGATTTCCACCAACCAATCTGAAATTCTTGCTAGAGACGGTATGATCTGGGGAATAAGTATGAACCACGGAATCACTGTCCATGGGCAGGATAGCACAACACATCTTACCCAAAAAGGCAGCAGTGGTACTCCAGACAAGAAGTCCCCGTGGCTTATCTGACGTGTCCAATATATTGCAAGGCGAGCATGTTCAGGATTGGCTTGGTGAGCCATAACAATTCACATACATGGCTTGAACTGCGACATGTCTGCGAACGCTTCATAATACATCATCATCGGTTTACGGACCTTGAATGTTGTCATCGGTTACGTTGGAGTACTTGAGTTTATGTAGCACAGACAGAATAGTA
>NC_090729.1:122247098-122249598 GCF_036898095.1 Palaemon carinicauda
AAACTACCGATACAAAAGCAATAGGAAAAAGAATTTCTAACTGCATTAATCAATTTAGGAGAAAGTGAAGGTACAGTCAGTACATTGTTATGTTAAAAAAGTATTTTGTGGGAAAAATAGTTTTGATATGAAAGAAAATTCGATTGGAGTGGGCACAGATTTATTCCAAATGAAAGTTAAAAAGGGTTTGGTCGCCTATACAATAGATATATGTGACCGATCCTGTATGAATAATGTTACAATTATCATTCTAAATTCATTAGTCTTTACATTTATAGAGAATGCAAGAGGGGGAGCTTGTCTCCATTATGAGTTTAGTAGGGAAAAGGGGAGGGACCATGTGATGTATGAACCGCCTTAGGGGAAGAGAAAGGGTAAATGAATATTGAACTCCTGTCAAAATTTGTATTTTAAATTCATGTTTAAGTGAGGGGGAATAATAATCATATAGCTCTCATTTCCGAACATGAGTCCCGTAAGTGAGATGCTGCTAGGTCGAAAACGTAACGTGAAAGAAATAAATAAATTTTCAGGTGATGGGGGTAACAACTTTCAAAAATATATCGTAGAGGGAATAGTAATACACTGTTAAAAAACCGTAATTTTTATAGGAAAATCTACGTAAAAATATACTGTTCTCTGCCGTATTTCAGTAAAATACAGGCGACCGTAATTTTTACCCTACTTTGTTATAATCTCTTACGGCTTGGTGACCATAAAATCATACTTAACGTCAATATATTCGTTTTTGAAACTGTAAATACTTGGTAACATTTATAGTAGGATTTTTACCGTTTTTTACGGCAAATTTTCAACAGTATACTTTGTTGGGGGGGGGGGGGGTTAGTATAGAAAGGTAATAGAAAATTTTGTTTTATTGGAAGCTCAAGTAGTTTTTCCATGGAAAAGATACAGCTAAGTTAAGGGTTGTGGTGACCGATGTGTTAACGTCCTTGCTTGGTGATCGCCAGACTTGGGTTCGAGTCCCGCTCAAACTCGTTAGTTTCTTTTGAGCTAGAGAAGGGGGATCCTATAGGTCTATCTGCTGAGTTATCAGCAGTAATTCCCTGGCCCATCTTGATCCTAGGTTGGTGGAGAGGGGACTTGGGCGCTGATCATATGCATTATGGCCAGTCTCTAGGGCTTTATCCTGCTTGGTAGGGCAATATCACTGTCCCTCGCCTCTGCCATTCATGAGTGGTCTTTAAACCTCAAAGAGGATACTTAACTATTAGATATATAGAGCCACGATAGATAGGGAAACAGATTAAAAGTCTGTGGATCATTGAAAACAAGTAAAATATCATCACTTTGGAAACACCGAGGAAGTCAAGAAGGTTGGGATATAAACACCTTGATTCAAGGATGGAACTGTAAAAGATGGATATTAAATAAAAATAAAGGGAGAGAAAAAATATGGACGTTGAATAAAGCCGTGGAAATAATGAAGTTGATGTATATATTCGTTAGAGAAGTTGAAGTTGGATGTTTGGATGGGGGGAGGGGGGTTTATGCGTTGGTTACCTGGCCATACTCTTACGATATAATTACGCTGTTCGGCTAAGTAATTACTGTTATGCATTATACAAGATGAGGCATATCAGGAAGCTGCTGCTCATTCTTTAGGTGGGGGGGGGGGGCGATGGAGAATGCGAATGAGTCATATATTATATATGATTAGATTAAAGCTTATGAGTCACTGCGATGGTTCTTGGAGTCTTCGTTGCTCCTCCTTGCCGCTGATGGTTTAATAAAGGGAGATTGTGTTATGCAATGTAGCGGTTTTCTTAGAAATGTATATCCAAGGCTGGGGCTTCTTGTGTTTTCCACCTCTACTCTGTAATAAGTTACTCATCGTGCACTTACACAAATATATATTAGTGCACGTGACCCGTCAAAATGATGGATGAATATTTATATAGATATGCACACACGCACACACATATTCAACCCTTCCCACCCCTTCCCCCACTCGTAAATACAACCCTTTTTGCTGGTGAGCGTGACCGGAAAGAAATATATATATATATATATATATATATATATATATATATATATATATATATATATATATATATATATATATATATATATATATATCATCATCATCATCATCATCATCAGCCGTTATTAGTCCTCTGCAGAATAAAGGCCTCAGACATGTCCTTCCACTTGCATCTCTTTATGGTCTTTATATGTCAGCCAGGCACAGCCCACACCCGCAATCTTTCTTTGTTCGCCAATCTATCGTCTTCTCATTCTCCTGTTTCTTTTGCAATCTCTGGGAGACCAATTCTGTTATTCTTAATGTCCATGTATTACAGGTCATTCTAATTATATGACCTGCTCATGTTCATTTCTTGTTCTTACATGTTAGAGTACTCTACTTAAGTTTGCTTTCAAGAACAAGCTAGTATGTATGTATGTAGGTATATACACACACACACACACACACACATATATATATATATATATATATATATATATATATATATATATA
>NC_090729.1:122254598-122279598 GCF_036898095.1 Palaemon carinicauda
TTTTTTGTTTTTGTTTTTTTTTTTTCGTTTCTTATGACTATGGGAAGATTTTTTTCCATTTTACGATCTGATGATACCTGCAGATGAGTTATAAGTTTGATTATTTTGGTGTTTGTGAAGTATAACAGTACAATATTTAATTTCACAGAGACGTTTACAATATATTTTAAATGTCTCACTTTACTACTTCTTCTTCTTCTTCTTCTTCTTCTTCTTCTTCTTCTTCTTCTTCTTCTTCTTCTTCTTCTTCTTCTTCTTCTTCTTATTATTATTATTAATATTATTATTATTATTATTATTATTATTATTATTAATATTATTATTATTTTTATTATTATTATTAATATTATTATTATTATTATTTTTATTATTATTATTGTTGTTATGATTATTATTATTATTATTATTATTATTATTATTATTATTATTGAGAGAGAGAGAGAGAGAGAGAGAGAGAGAGAGAGAGAGAGAGAGAGAGAGAGAGAGAGAGAGAGAGAGATTTCCATGTTTCATATGTTTTTTGGCGTTTTTTTTTTTCTTGAAATGTTTAAGACGTTAATGATTATTTGCATCACTTTGATAATTAAAACCAGTGGTTATGTATCTTGTAAGCTACGCCTGTCTCTAGTCATCAAATTTCAAGTTAGGTATCAGTTCGTGTTCATGGAAGTACTTGCTATTCAATTATGTAAGTAGCATTTTATTTCACCATCATCTCCTCCTACGCCTATTGACACAAAGGGCCTCTGTTAGTTTTCGCCAGTCGTCTCTATCTTGAGCTTTTAAATTAATACTTCTCCATTCATCATCTACTTCACGCTTCATAATCTTCAGCCATGTATTCCTGGGTCGTCCCACTCTTCTAGTGCCTTGTGGAGCCCAATTAAAAGTTGGTGAACTAATCTCTCTTGCGGAGTGCGAAGAGCATGCCCAAACCATCTCCATCTACCCCTCACCATGATCTCATCTACAACTATATTGCACTCGAGTAATTTTTTTATTTTTTTTTTTTTATTTACGTATCATTTTTTTTAAGGCATTTCGTATTGTTTGCTTAATGTATCATTATTGGCATAAGGCACTAATTGATATTTTGATGCATCAGTAAGTGTTTGCGCAATTAGTGAATACTTGCATTTATCGGTTTTATTGAGGTGCTTGATAGTGTTTGTAAGATTCATGGATATATTCTTTAGCTTTCTGTAATCTCTCGCGTGTCAGTTTGTGTTTGCATTTGAAATCAATTCTTGCATACGCAAATTATCTATTGGATTATGCATAAGGCCCCAGAAATGCCTGGCACTTTTTTTGGAGTCTGCCCACTTGCGTATATTTTTGTAATTTACCAAATTATTTTCTATTTTAGTATCGATATTGCACTTTGGAAGGCATCATTGCTTGCTGAAGGAATCATAGTTTTGATGTAAATAATTAGTAAGTTATTGCTTGAAATTTCGAGTAACCTGTGTTGGGTATAAAGTTTTTGCTGTTACCAATTCTTGCTTAGAACAGTTGATGCTTGTGTACCTTATCAGTTAGTTCTTTTTATTATCGTTTATTGTACTTTTAATGTACATACCAATGCTTTTATAATCCAGCAATTTATTTTCGAGCCCCTTTTTCGTTAGTGTTTGCGAATGATTTCCATTATTTTATAACATATCCAATATTGTTGCCTAAAGAACAATTCAGCTTTTACCTGAGCTAGCAGTTTAGCCTACAAATATATGGTGAGATATCAGTTGATATCAGTTAGTGGTTGCTAAAAACATCAGTGCTTGGGTAAGATATCAGTCAAGGCTTGATTAAAGCACAAGTACTTGTATACGTAAGATACAATATAGCGTTGATCTTCATCTTTCCCACTTTTATCCCTACATTAAGGGGTCAGTTGCCAGATGCACCCTCTCCAATGCCTTTTTTTCCTTCAAACCTCTCCTCTCCATATCATTCTTCACCTTATCTGGTCATCTAATGCTCTACCTCCCTTTCGATCTTCTCCCCATAACAGGTTCCTCCCAACCTTCCCTCTTTTTTTTTTTTTTTTGTGTGTGTGTGTGTGTGTGTGTTATAGCCCAAGTGTCCTATCCATACAAAAGCAATGGTTTTATTACTGTGCTGCAAACTTTGACTCTAGCTTGATTTTCATTTTTTAACATTATACTACTCCTGCTTTTATCCTATTCTTAACATCAGCCTCACATCCTCCCTCCTGACTTACAGTAGATCCCAAGTATCGAATTTTTATTTTATAACTGAGCCTCTACTCTCATGTATGGCTATCCTGTCCCTACCTTCCTTACTGCACACCATGACCTCAGTCTTATCCACATTTACCCTCAAGCTACCCCTCTCTAAAGACTCCTGCCACCCCTACAGCCCTTCTCTGTATGTCTTCCTTATTTTCAACAGTAATCACCAAATCAACTGCATATATCAACTTCCGCAACTATATCTGATCTCTTCACTTAACACCTCCTGAGCAAGCACAAATACTGACTTGATTTAATGCTGATCCCTGGTGTAATCCAACACTAAATTCAAAAGTGTCCGTTTCCCCGACTGCTATTATGATATTCGTCCTTGTTTTGTCGTACGTCAACTCAACCATTCTAACCAACTTCTGAGGATTTCTTCTTCCTCAAGCATGAAAACATCACTTCTCTTGGGATTCTAGCATAAACCCTCTCTATACCCTCAAAAGCATAGGAGAGCTTCTGGTTTCTTTCTAACCTCTTTTCCTGTAGTTGCCTTACTATGAAAATAGCATCCGTAGTCCCTCTCCCCGTCATGAATCCATACTGCTGTTTTCCTTTTTTTACGATCTTTCATATAGTACCCTCTTTAAATCTTATCAAGCTCTGTTAGTTTAATTCCCCTGTAGTTACTATAATCCATGACATCACCTTCTGCATAAATATGGATGTCATTAGATTCTCCTCCCAGTCTTTAGGCATCATTTCTTCTCATGTCACTCTTAATAAATCTAGTATCCATTTATGCCTCTCTGTAGCTAGTATCTTTATATACAGTCAAATATTAATTCAATGAAATTTTTTTAGGGTGGGGAGTGGCCATCAACCATTACACCTAATTTTGTGGTTTTGGAAATGTCATCTTTTTCTATTTACTTTTTTTCATTAAGATATGTATGACTTGTGTTGAGAAGATTAATGCTGCATGGAAAATGCTGTATCTTGGTCCTAATAATCTACCATGACTAATTTGTTGTTCTCTTTTATAGAAATATTAGTAAATGAATGAATGAATGAATAGTCATTCTTGCATACAATTAAAGATCAAAATCTCTCTCTCTCTCTCTCTCTCTCTCTCTCTCTCTCTCTCTCTCTCTCTCTCTCTCTCTCTCTCTCTCTCTCTCATATGAAATTGTTTATATGATTCAAGCATTTCACATCTTATAAATTTTATTATACATTCGCATTTTTCTTATACGATGTTCTTAGAAATTATTATATTCGATGATTGTTCTTGAAGAATGTGAGCACAATGTTAATGGCCACTATAGGCCTATATGGTTAAGAATATTAACAATAATTATGTATATTGCAATTTTCATTAATATTTTTAGCTTACCTATAGATCTTAGACCGAACTCTGATTATGTAAGAGATGAAGTTCTTGTTCTAAGGGTATCCGGCATATTTAGGTAATTTAGTAGTCAAGATAACTATTACCCAAGGGGGTACTACCTGTATTTATGCTAGTGGTTATATCTTACACCCACGCTGGATTATAAGTCATATTCAAATGTATGCATACAGGTATACAAATGGGATCGGGTTTTTAATTCAGTTCAACAAACGCTTCCAATTATGTTTAGATGGTGATACGTACTGTATATACGTGCAGGATCTGTTTACCATCAGCAAACAAAAATATATGATTTCTGTTAACCTGTTTATTTACACGTACACACAGGCGTTGAATGAAAACTTAGAGGTATGTGTATTCGAATTAAACCCTATATGTTGAGAATAATCATTTCAAAACAATTTTGTGACAAGTTAGCCTCCCTATATGTTGAGAATAATCATTTCAAAACAATTTTGTGACAAGTTAGCCTCGTATTCAACCACTTTAATCAATACATTAACAGAGCCAGTACCATTTTCTTTAGAGGGAGGCTTTTATAGAAAATGGGTATGATCATTCCTTTAAAGGGTAACTTTCCAGATACCTGGGCACACCCTTACCTACTGTCGTGGGCAATTGCTATGTATTGACCAAGGCATGTGCTCTTGGTGCATGCACCTCCCAACGTTGTCGGGATTTCTAGAAAACTTATTTATTTTTAATTTGTTTTGGGGCTAATTAATTGAAAGAGCAGCATGATTAAATTGATATGTTCTCTATCTGTATGAGAATGGTTATGTAAATCATGTTTTTGCGAAATAAAATTTATTTAATGACCGTACTAGTTACTCTTCGTTTAATTTATTTTGGAATATCGTGAGTGTACTTATTTAGGGGACTACACAACTACACATAGAAATCATACACACACACACACACACACACACACACACACACACACACACACACACACACACATATATATATATATATATATATATATATATATATATATATATATATATTTATATATATAACTATTTTGTCGGCATTATAACTTGGCAGTGCAACATGAAATAAAACTAGAACTGCCCCTTAGATATAGTTGTAAAGCACAGGGTCATCGGTTGAACTTTGACCACTGTAGGTATGATCTTGACCTCACTTTGCAGACCCTCTTCATTAGTGGAGTGTGGTTGCTAAAATTGATTATTTATTTCGTATAGTTCAGCATTTATGGCATAGACTAAATTTTTAATTACATGTAGTTTTGATTCGGTATTTAGACCTTTGATTTTCCATAAAGCTTTATACCCTACCAGCCGTAGTTGATATACATGGAGCTTGAAGTCTTTCCCCTTTAGTGTATATAATAATCTTTTAAAATAAAAGTCAACTTTATTGGATGAATGAAAGACTGTCCGTATAGAGGGCCAGGTGGATAGGTCAGTTTCTAGATTATTATTATTATTATTATTATTATTATTATTATTATTATTATTATTATTATTACTTGCTAAGCTACAACCCTAGTTGGAAAAGCAGGATGCTAGAAGCCTGGGGGGCTCCAACAGGGAAAATAGCTCAGCGAGGAAAGGAAACAATGAAATATAAAATATTTTAAGAAGGGCAACAAGATTAAAACGATTATCTCTTATATAAACTATAAAAAAACAAGTGGAAGAAAAATAAGATGGAATAGTATGCCCGAGTGTACCCTCAAGCAAGAGAACTCTAACCCAAGAGAGTGGAAGACCATGGTACAGAGGCTATGGCACTACTATGAAATATAATAAAATGTAACCAATTTACTTTGTTTTAGTATGTTCAGATGTTTTGGCTTCTAAATATTTTAGCTTTTAAAACTTCACAGCCCAGTCTTTAAAAGGAAATTGGAAGTAGTAGGTATATGTGTTGTTCACAAAGCATATATATCAGCCTAAATGTCTTATTAAGATCATAGAAAATTTGATAATGAAAATTGTAATATGTTAAGGTTGAATAAGGCCATTTTTCTTTGCAATATCAGTAACTTCTTGTACACCTTCTTAGATTACGACCCTCTTAATGAGAGAATGCCTTGATGAAGTCATTGAGCTTCAGCACGGCATTTCATTCCCGTGCTGAATCTTGGTGACGGGCAAGAGGGCTCTCGAACTTCGGGAAATTGCTCCCCCAGTTCGAATCTAAATTTCTCTCTTTCATCTTTTTCTTCTGCTTAATATTACTTCGACCTTCTCCTAATTTTATCAAATTTCCTTTCTTTCATCTTGCTGTCCTATCTCTATGATTATTATTTTTCTTAGTTATATATATATATGTAGATGTATGCATATATATATTTATTTATTTTATTTGTTCATTTATTTTTTTTATCTATTTTTTTCTATTTTATTTAAATGGCGTGGATATTTCCACATTCGTTATTACTGCCTGCTTAGATGAATGGGAGAAGGGATCACGGTTGGGAGGTATTCGCATTCAAAGCTATATATGAGAGTATTGGATGATCTCAGCCATCCCAAAGATGGTTTGGACCTTTTTGGCGGAACTACTCTCAAGGGTTGGGTCATCGGAATCCAGGGGGATCCAATCCTTGAGGTGGGACTCTTGGCTTTTGGCCGGAAGCCCATCATTACAGATATGGGGAGGATGATTCCATATTACTTTGGTCTCAGTCCTAACAGGCGGGTTTAGCTTACACCTGTGCCTCTATATCTGTTTTGATGCTATCCTTCGGGTAGGGTATGGAGTGGACCATCGGGGGAAATATACTCTCATTGTGCCGATAGTGGCGAATGCAAATTTCCTTTCCAACGTATGATACTTTCTTATAATTCTCAAGCAGGTACCCCAACAAAACAACAAAAAACCTGAAAATCCCTCCCTTAAATATGGACCCTTCAAATACTGACTCCCCATCCCCTGGATTTGCTGACTCCCCCCCGGCACTGTTGACGACTTCTGCTACTGAAATTAAGGAAAACTCTGTTGACGACCTTCGAACTAAAAAGGACCACTCTACTGATGTTAAAAAATCTAGCAATTTGGGTAACACAGGGAAACTACGATTCCTTCATGTTTCCCAAATCCCATTAGAGACAAATTATGATGATATATATAGAGCATTTGAGTGCTATGGATTGATAAAGGAAATACGGATGCGACTTGGAGATGAAAAATGGGACTCTTGGATATCTTTTGAAAGTCATGATGAAGCGTTTAATGCCATAAGTAATATTAGTAGTATCAAAATTAACGAATTGAACATCATGGGAGCTCTTTGTGATAAGGTCCCAAAGGAATTGGATGTGTACAAACCTGCTGATTGGTTTGAAAAAGATAGAAATGTACCCATGCCTTCACAGAGAAAACCCAAACCACCTATGTGGCTCTTAGCTGAACCTAAAGGGATAATAGGGAATTATTTTAAGATATGTAAGTTTATCCAAAAAAAAGTAGGAACCATAGCACCTGGAGATATATCTCGTTTTGGGAAGAACAGTTATCTCATCCATGCCAAATCTTCGACTCAGTCTGCAATACTGTCTAACTTACAGACAGGCAGTGATGAAATTACATTGGAAATGAAACCTCATCTAAATTTTAGTTATGGAAGGGGAGTGGTCTTTAATAAGGACCTATACGAATTTACAGAGGAGGAGATACTTTCTATGTGTCCATTAAATGTATGGAAAGTGCATAAGGTTCCTGGAACTTCAATGATTATACTTACTTTCCAGGATGCTGATGTACCTTTCCATATTTTTATTGAAAATGAAAGGATTAAAGTTCGACCTTTCAAACAAAAGCCCCTGCAATGTTTTAATTGTTTTAAATTTGGACACCCATCCAAAGTTTGCAAAAATGGAAAAATGTGTGGTATTTGCTCCAAAACTTATCATGGAGAATGTACACTTGAGGCCAGGTGTTCAAATTGCAATTTGAATCATAAATCAACTGATAGGATATGCGAACTGTATAAGTTGGAGGAAGCTGCCCTAAACAAATCAAGTTTAGAACACATAAGTGTGGGACATGCAAAAAGAATGTTGAATAAATCAACCAGCTATGCAAAGGCCTTAAAATCAAAGGTAAATTTACCACAGGAGACAGCAACCCCACCTAGCACTGCCAGTAATTCTAAGAAAAGAAATACAACCTCTGATGATAAAGTACTGCATGACAAAGTAATCGTATTGCCTTCTGAGGCTTTGCCACAGCGTATTAAAAATGGGTCATTGCCCATTTCTGTACAGCCTTCGTCCCCCATTACTAACATTAGTACTAACCTCTCCCAGGCCATGTCCTTGCCTGATTTGATGGAGATGCCACCTGACACTAAGTTACCAGGTGCACCTGTATTGGGGAAGGTGCAAAAACCTGGTAGCTCAAAACCTACTAATCGGAAAAGAGAGAGACCTCCATCTCTCTCACCCCCTTCCATAAGAAATATCAAAATTACGACGTCAAATAAATATGATGATTTGTCTGTTGATATTTCTGATCTGGAAGTCAATTTAAATAAATCGGAAATTCAAGTGGAGGTCCACCAACCTCCTCAACAATCAGATCAAAAAGACAAAAAGAAAATCATAAATTCTAAACCCAATCTATCAAGACCTTCTTTAATAAAACCACCTAAAAATAGTGTTAGATCAAAAACTGCTAATGGGAAGACTCCATCCAAGGGGTCTACCAAATTATAAACCATAGTTTTTTCCTCCATTTTGCAATGGAATTGTCAGGGTTTAAGGGCCAAATATGAAGAACTTAAGCTCCTTATTCATGAGCATTCCCCCATAATTATTTGTCTACAGGAGAGCAAACTTGATCATAATACCCCATGTCCTCGCGAATACATTAGTTATAGGACACCATATGATCACCAAGTGGGGAGCCATGGCGGAAGTCTCATATACGTTCGTCGAGATGTTCCCCAAGTTTCTCTGTCTATTCGTACACCTCTGCAGGCAGTGGTTGTACAGATCGACATAGGGCGAAAATATACAATTTGTTCTCTGTACTTGCCTCCAAATGATAACATTTTGTATGACAACTTAGTGGAGGTGATTCAACAACTCCCTCAACCTTTTCTTTTACTTGGAGATTTGAATGGTAGACATCCTTTGTGGGGTGATGTTTTAGCAAACACGAGGGGAAATATCATATCATCAATTGTGGAAAATGAAGATGTGGGACTCCTTAATACAGGAGAGCCCACACACTTTCATGTCCAGACAGGTACCTTGTCATGTATTGACCTAGCAATCGTAAGCTCTAATTGCCTAATAGACTTCGATTGGAGAACATTAGATGATTGGCATACTAGTGATCACGCACCAATCATTATAAACACCAACAATGGTCCACCTTTACAGGGATCGCCACGATGGAATCTTGACAAGGCGGACTGGGGTAAATTTCGTGAGCTAAGCGAAATTGAGGGGGATGCAGGACAAGTTGAAAATATCGATGATGCCATAGACTTACTGAATGGAACTCTCCATACAGCAGGAGTCAATTCAATTCCAAAAACAACAGGGTTATTCAAACGACGACCAGTCCCGTGGTGGTCTTCAGAACTAACTGCCCTGCACAGAGCCACAAGAAGATCTTTAACACGATTGCGTAGACGCAGAACTGATGAGAATTTAATTATGTACAAGAAATGTAGAGCACAGTTCCGTCGTGCCATGAAAGAAGCAAGGCGCCAGTCATGGATGTCTTTTGTTTCCTCCATTAACAGTAGAACACCACCATCTTCTGTGTGGAGGAAAGTAAAAAAGATAGCTGGCAAATTCACCCCCAACCCACCACCAGTGTTGAAGGTGAATGGCCAGTATGTAACTGAAGCAAAGGAAGTTAGCAATGCCCTGGCTAATCATTTTTCAAATGTATCCAGCAAGTGTGAAGGAGCCCCTGGTCACCAGTATAGGAGCGCTGAAGAAAAGAAAATTTTAAATTTTGCAACAAGAAGGGAAGAGTCGTATAATTCTCCTTTCACTGAAAGAGAATTTGATTCCGCACTTGCTCATTGCAACGATACAGCCCCTGGACCCGATGGAATTCCATATGCAATGATTAAACATGTACATTTTAATACAAAGCTATTTATTTTAAGTATTATTAATAGAATATGGCATGATCATAGTTACCCAAGTGTTTGGGAACTAGCCATTATTTTAGCCTTTTTAAAACCCGGTAAAGACAAGTTTTTAGCAGCAAACTATCGTCCTATTGCATTGACATCTTGTTTATGTAAAATCATGGAGAAGATGGTCAATGCAAGGCTGATATGGTACCTTGAAAAGAAAGGTATTTTATCACCGATTCAATGTGGATTCCGAAAAATGCACTCAACGACTGATGTGTTGATACGACTAGAGTCTTCTATTTGTGAAGCCTTTGCTTCCAAACAGCACCATGTTACAGTATTTTTTGACCTTGAAAAGGCATATGATACCACATGGAGATATGGTATACTTAAAACCATTCATGAATTGGGATTGAGAGGAGAGCTGCCACTATTTATTCAGGCATTTCTTTCACGTAGAGTTTTTCAAGTGAGAGTTGGGGAAACACTATCTGAGAGTAAGTGCCAGGAAGAAGGAGTTCCTCAGGGTAGTGTGCTGAGTGTAACCCTTTTTGCACTAGCAATTAATGGGATATCCAAAGCCATTCCCCAGGATGTTCTCTCAACATTATTTGTGGATGATCTCTCAATATCATTTGCTGGCACTAGAATGGCAATGGTTGAGAGAAAAATCCAACACTCTATTGATAAAATTATCCAGTGGGCTGACATGAATGGATTTAAGTTCTCGACAAGTAAAACTACCGTTGTCCATTTTTGTCGTATCCGGGGAGTACATCCAGACCCGGATATATACATTAAAGGTCAACGGATACCATGTGCAAGAGAAGCTAAATTTTTAGGTTTGATATTTGATTGTAGGCTGACATGGGTTTCTCACTTAAAAGCATTAAAAGCTAAATGTGTTGAAGCTCTGAATATCTTAAAAGTATTGTCCCATACATCGTGGGGGGCAGACCGCAATACTATTTTAAAATTATACAAGGCCTTGATTTTTTCCAAAATTAGTTATGGTTGTGAGGTATATTCTTCAGCCACCCCAAGCCGGTTAAAAATATTAGACTCGATACATCATGCAGGTATTAGATTGTCTACTGGAGCTTTTAAAACCTCGCCTATCCCAAGTCTCCTTGTTGATGCTGGAGAGTTACCTCTAGACCTATACCGAATGTTTTCCATTCTTCGGTATTGGTTTAGATTGCAAAGACTCCCTAACTCTCTCGCCTTTCAGACTGCAAGCCTTGTAAGACACGCATCATACTTTGAGTTGCACCCAAAATCTCCTCAACCTTATGGCTTTCGGGTGAAACGATTATTAAATAGTCTGGATTTAATTAGAAATAAGGTACTTCCATTCAAGGTATCACCAACGCCTCCATGGAAGTTACCAGAGATATCTTTTTGTAAATATTTTATTGGAGATAAGAAGAATATGTCAGACCTAGAAGCCAGGTCTCTTTTTAATGAACATGTTAGAGAACATAGAGGATCAACTTTTATCTATACTGATGGCTCCAAATCTGATGCTGGCGTTGGATTTGGAGTACATAGTAATGGTTTTAAATGTAGAGGTGCACTTCCTCTGACCGCTTCCATATTTACTGCCGAACTGTATGGCATATTAACCGCTATTGAGAAAATAGCGTTGGAGAAGGAGGGTAATTTTACAATTTTTAGTGATGCAAGGAGTGTCCTTCAAGCTATGGAAGTTTTTAATTCTAATAACCCTTTAGTTTTAAAGATTTTAGAATGGCTTTTCATAATTGGACGGAGAGGTATAACAGTTCAATTTTGTTGGGGTTCCAGCACATGTAGGTGTGTCTGGGAATGAGAAGGCAGATTCACTGGCTAAGGAGGCTGCATCAGAGTTGCTGCCAAGAAGGTATCCCATTCCCTGTGATGATTTCTTACCTGACATCAAGAAATTGGTTTGCAATAAATGGCAACAGCAATGGGATAGTCAAGATGGCAATAAAATGCGAGAGATAACAAATGACATATCTCCTTGGAGGTATAATATGATGCCCCGAAAATGGGAGACGTCTCTTTGTCGTCTCCGTATTGGTCACACTCGGTTTACACACGAGTTTTTGCTGAAGGGCCAACACCAACCATATTGTGACGACTGTGTAGTACCTCTAACAGTAAGGCATTTGTTGACCGAATGCCCCAATTATAACAACTTGCGGAATAGATATTTGTTTGAGGCTCGAGGTGAGGGTGGCAGGTTCATCCTTGCCAAGATTCTTGGAAATGATGTGTCCTACCATGCAAGTGGCATTTTTAGATTTATTTCAGAAGCAGGTCTTCTGAAAAATATTTAACTTTTATTACATTCAACTTTTATGATTTTAATTGAATACTCTTTTATTTTTTATTTTATTTTATCTTTTATTTTTGTATACATAAATTAAATGTTACCGGCGTCAATGACCTCAGATGTCAGGATGCCTGAAAACTTTGAATCAATCAATCAATCAATCTTAGATTACGAATGAGTTACGTAAGAACGTGGTTTTTATATTTGATTCGGATGAAGACCGTATTAGAATTATTTTTAGAGTCAGTAAACGATTCTTATCAAAAAGAATTCATGAATATTTATATGTGTGTGTGTGTGTGTATATATATATATATATATATATAGAGAGAGAGAGAGAGAGGAGAGAGAGAGAGAGAGAGAAGAGAGGAGAGAGAGAGAGAGAGAGAGAGAGAGAGAGAGAGAGAGAGAGAGAGAGAGAGAGAGAGTTTTTATAATTAAAAGTATGTCATAAAAACTTTTAAGAAATATACATTCCCACATACATTTGTATACATACGTATATACTGAAGCCTTTATCCATAGCTCTCTCTCTCTCTCTCTCCTAGGTAACATTATATAATTATGTATGTATGCATATATGTAAAATCAAACATCAAATTATTATATATGAATATATATCTGCTTAAGATTACTTTATCACCAACTTTGCATAATCAAGATCAGTCCTTTAATAAAGGAAATTCGATAAACTACTGTAGTCTACTGTATTATCATGGTAAATCCAGCCTAGTTTATCCATAAGAAGAGATTTCTTGCCATCTAAGGTAATACTCGATTTAGACAAGCGTCGTAATATCTAGATATTCATTATTTGAACAATTTTTAAATACTTCTACAGTAGGTTTATATAATTGCCTATCATAAGTTGAATAGTTATAATTATAATGATTTCAAACTATTCCTGTGTTATTAGTGTCTCAGGAATCCATAGTCTTGGAACCTGAAAATTTTAGTTTTCCTCTCAACGATAGACTTTGCAGATGACATGTTGGTGTTTTGAATCCATCAGCTTATTGCTCTTGAAACTATTGAATAAATCCTCAGTATCCGTTACATGAATCGACATTCTTGATACGTAAATTACTTCAAGGGGTGATTTATTTATTCAGACTTGAAACATTGAAACTTGAACGTAAGCGTTACATTATCAAGATATTGAATTTGTAGGAAGGAAGGTCTGAAATTTACAGCTATATATTGCTCAGAAACTCACAAACCTGAAATGTTAAGTGGAAACGCAGAATTTGGTCCTATTGTGGATGCATTAAATCTTGGTATTAGGATAACTTTATAAAGGTAAACCTGTTATACTTATCTATCTAAATAATGGAGAGATAATGGACATTAACCCTATAGACACTTATGAACGCTACAGAAATAAGGAATGCTGTAGGTGTCAAGGCAAAATGAAAGTTATTGGTACAGTGGTTCGTAAATCAAGGAATATATTGAGTAGATGTCTTTTCTTACTGTTTCATTAGGGTATGGTATAAACAAAAGATAGTTTGAAATTATGTATTTTACAATGAATTTCTATACACAATGTTAAAATGTTTTTCGGTATAGCCGATATTCTTCCATGTGAAAGCAATATTTAATGGTTTCCTGCCAGTTTTTCTTTATCAATAAAGGAATTACGTGTGATCTGATTGTTTATATATGAAATGTTTTTACATAACGATTATTGGTTTCCTGGCAATATTCCCGTATCACTAAACGAATTGCATATGATCTGAATGTTTATATCTGAAAGGTTTTTACAAAACAAATTTAATTTGTCCCATCTCTTAATAAAAGAAAGAACACTAAGAGATCTAGCCGGTGTGCCTCATTTCATTATTAAAGTGGATGCTTTCATTGAAAAGTGTTTTGTCTCTTTTGGGCGTTATTGTCGTGTGTGGGATACCCGAATGCACATACACTAAAATAGCCGGAAAATTCATTAGATTTCGTTATTGATTGTTCTATAAATAGTTGCTTTGACCGATAAAAAAAAGGAATTTTTACTATACTTTGTGTTGAAAGTGGATAGTTTATCTTGGTATTAATTGTCCCTTGTATAATATACAAAACACAAGAATTGTCCTCTCTCTCTCTCTCTCTCTCTCTCTCTCTCTCTCCTCTCTCTCTCTCTCCTCTCTCTCTCTCTCTCTCTCTCCTCTCTTTATATATATATATATATATATATATATATATATATATATATATATATATATATATATATGAAACTCCCAAACTCCCTAGAATTATTCTCTCTCTCTCTCTCTCTCTCTCTCTCTCTCTCTCTCTCTCTCTCTCTCTCTCTCTCTCTCTCTCTCTCTCTCTCTCTCTCTCTCTCTATGGTCTGCGTAATTAAACTTCACAATGAAAATGAATTTGTCCTTTTTTTTCCTTTTTGAAAACCTGAGCTCTGTATTGTATCCAGAGCCACATTGGACACCAGAAACCAATGATAATAGGATTATTTAAGCTTATTAATGTGTAATCCTTTTAATTCCTCTAAATGCATATTGCCACCAAACCACATGGCTATCATGACACTGTATAAAGCACCTATCCCAGATCTGAATTTCTCAAAAAAAAAAAAAAAAAAAGACGAATGACATTTTTACCTGAAGTATATACGCCATTTGCGTAGGCCTAGATTGAGAAATAGTGTAATATACATGTCAGATCTTCACTGCCTATCTGACTCTATCATGCCCTGCACGTGTTGGAAAGCATCCGGCCTTTTAGCCTGCCATTGATTTTATGACGTTTTATTCAAAACAATTTCCCTGATGTGTATTTTTATTACTTTTTTTTTTTTATTCAAGGCGACTGGCCAGTCAACTATTTTTAGAGTGTATGTAAATTCTGCTTGATTTTTCCGACTGAATGGCCTTCAATTTTCACGTTTCTTCTGCAGTATGTCTGTGTTCAATATAAAAAAAAAAAAAAAACCCGCGTTCGTTGATAACTTGTTCGTGTTGATTGACAGGACTATAAATAAACAATTACTCATCGAAAGTTCCATATTTAGCGTTTTTGCCCTCTGTTGTTGTTGAAACTATAGTGTGTTAAAGGGAAGAGCTTGTACCCTGACACTTTCTGGTTGAGAGGCCAAAGTAAATGTGTGTTTTTTGTGGTTGGTTTTGCATATAATGGTAAGTTTGTTAAAATTGGAGGTCTGTTCTCGTGTTTGCATAAGAAAACTCAAAGATTATAAGCTTCTTCTTGTTCTTCTTCCCCGTCGTTATCCCTACATGATCGGTTGTCTGATGCGCTCTTTTCAATTCCTATCAAAGGCATTCTTTTCCACCAAACCTCTTCTCTCCATATCATCCTTCATCTTATCTCGCCATTCAATTCCCTGCCTCCCTCTTGATTTTCTTCTCCTAACAGGTTCCTCCTAAGCCTTCCTCACTCACTCCCCACCATCCATGTTCAATACATGCCCAAACCATCTCAGTCGTGACACTGTTATCACCTCTGTAATCTTTACTACGCCTGCCATTCTTCTTATTGTATCATTTTCCACAGTCCCAATCTTTACAATCCCTCTCAATGTCTCATCTAGTATCCAGTCTAGAACTTTCAAACCATGCTCTGCTAGTTTAATTCCCCTGTAGTTACAGCATTCTATGATGTCATTTTTCTGCTTAAATAGAGATATCATTAGACTCGTTAAATATAGATACCATTAGACTTGCCTTAGATATAGATACCATTAATCTCTCGTTAAATATAGATACCGTTAGACTCTTCTTAAATATAGATAGCATTCGACGCTTGTTATTTGGGTTTTAACATTAAGAAGGTTGTAGTTCGTCCTTGTATTTAAAAAGAAAGTTATAATCTGTGTTTTTAAAGAGAGTTTTATTATTCAATCCTCCCTTTTAAAGAAAATTATATTCAGTCTTTGTTTTTTGGGGTACTTTAATTCACTCCTTCCTTTTAAAGAGAAATATATTCAATCTTAGTATTTAGAGATAATTTTATTAACTCATTCCTTTTAAAGAGAAAGATATTCAATCTTTCACTCCTTCCTTCTAAAGAGAAATAAATTCAATCTGTTTTTGGATATGATTTTATTCACTCCCTCCTTATAAAGAGTTATATTCAGTTATAGTTTTTAAAGAGAATCATATTCACGCCTTCATTTTGAAGAGAATTATATTCATTACTTCCTTTTCAAGAGTTTTTATATTCATCCGCTATCTCCTATCACCTTATCTCCCAAGGAAAATGTCTATCGCTTCATATGGAGGTAGACTTCACTCTTTTTTTATAGCATTTTTCTATCCTTTAATTCTCTCTGTCATAGATTAGAATCATTTACTTTTATTGCCTTAAATTTATGATTTACGAACGGTTGAAATATTCTAATAGGCCAGTTAAAATGGAGCTTGTTTAGTTATTGGAATAGTTTATTTATACTTAAATTAAAACTAAATGATGTCAGGTATTTATGCCATGGTGTTTGTTAGTAGCAATGTCTACATATTGTTTCTGTTCACTATCTTTCTGAATCAAGGGAAAATATAAAAATGATAATAAAACAGTGGTGAAAATTGTTGGTGATGGAAATTATAAAACTAGGGTGAAAAGAGCATGTTAAAAATAACGAAAACTAAGATGGTAATGATAAAGACAATAATGATAACAGTGATAATAATCACTATACATCAATACTAAGCGACTAGAGTCAAGGCCTTAAAGGTTTTCCTTAATCAAAGAATCACTATCTTTGCGAAATAAACGCTATAATTTCTAAAGGTAAATCTATCGTTAAGCTTCTCTCTTCCTTTAATGAATTTTGCCAGGCATTTACAGTTTTAAAAACGGATATATTTCGCGTAAAGGAGTGAAATTACGGTCACCAACCCGTAAAAGGTAACAAAAGTATGGTAAAAATTACGGTCGTCTTTAGTTTACGAATTACGTCCGAGAACAGTATATTCTTACGGAGAATTCCCCCCCCCCCTTTTTTCAGTGTAGGTTAGAGACCAGGCCACAAAAATAAGATATGAGGAAAATCGGTGATTAAAAAATCTAAAAGAATCTGAATTACCCTTAATTTAGCGGAAACTAACTTTCTCTCTCAGCAGAGTATAAGTTTAAAAAATCTAGAAGAATCTCTAACCCATAAACTTTCGCGAAATCAACTTTCACTTTTAGTAAAGTATAAATTCTTCTTAAATGATGAGACATCCCCTTGACGGGTTTTATCTCGTCGCAGCTAGGAAGTTAAATCTAGAGATGATAACCTAATTGAATCCACGGTCGTTTTTCCCTTATGGTTTCAGGAATTTCCATTTGGCCATCAATCACACGTTGCCAAGTTGAAAAGTTTCCTGATTTCTTAACTTCATTTACCGAAAGTTTAATTACCCGGATGTGATAATCTCTCTCCACCTAACCGTGCCAGGACGCCTTGCTTCTGGGAGGAAGGACTCTTTGCTGCTGGCAGGAAGGACTTCTTTGCTGCTGGGAGGAAGAACTCTTTGCTGCTGGGAGGAAGAACTCTTTGTTGCTGGGAGGAAGGACTTCTCGCTCCTGGGAGGAAGGGACTCCTCTCTGCTGGGAGGAAGGACTCTTTGCTGCTGGGAGGAAGGACTTCTCGCTGCTGGGGAGGAAGGACTCTTTGCTGCTGGGAGGTAGGACTCTTTGCTGCTGGGGAGGAAGGACTTCTCGCTGCTGGGAGGAAGGACTCTTTGCTGCTGGGAGGAAGGACTCCTAGCTGCTGGGAGGAAGGACTCTGCTGCTGGGAGGAAGGATTCCTCGCTGCTGGGAGGAAGGACTCTTTGCTGCTTGCTGGGAGGAAGGACTCCTCGCTGCTGGGAGGAAGGACTCCTTGCTGCTGGGAGGAAGGACGCTGGTGACTGGTACAATACATGAACATACACTGTTAAAAGTTTACATTAAAACAACGGTAAATGGCTGGCAATATTTACTCCAGGGTTTTTTACCGTTTAAAAAACGGATATATTACTTACTTCGATGGCTGTTTTTCCGGTCCCATACAGCAAGAGAACCCCACTTTCTACAGGACCTCCGCTGTCGTTTGTTCGTTCAGAGTATTTATCGTTTCAGATCACGTATTGTTCATATACTGTTAAATCGTCACTGTTGTAAGACTGTTTAAATAGAAAAGTCTTCAGTTTCCTCTTGAAATCCTTAATGTTTTCAATTATTCGAATGTATCGGGGGAGCTTATATATTGACGTAAAGTAGTGATAATACGGTCACCAACCCGTTAAAGATAATAACAAAATAAAGTAAAATTACGGTCGCCTGTATTTTACTGAAATACGACTGAGAACAGTTTATTTTTACGGAGAATTTTGCGATTAAAATTACGTTTTTTTTTTAAGCAGTTTACGCTACCGCATAACGGGGTCTAAGCGATGTCAGGCAGGGTAGCCGATCGGGAATACCAAAGCCAAAGCTAAGTCCTTCAAAAAGAAGGCAACTGTGCTTACCCCCATAAAATGGGCAAAAACATAGTAATGGAAGATATCTCTCAATATTACGAGGTATTAGAGGCAGCTGAAATAGCCTTGGGTGACCAACATCTTTGGATAGAATGGAGAAAATATATTTGCTCTTATACCGATATTGAAAAAAAAAATCTATTTAAGGTCTTTTACAGATATAAGGTTTGATTTTACATGTACAGTATTTACGTTGATGTAAACATTCTTAGCCTTAGGAAATCTAAACCATCTTTGTTTTTTTTTACATTCTTAGCCTTAGAAATTCTAAATCTCTTATTTTAGAAAATCTAAACCATCTTTATTTTCTTTACATTCTTAGCCTTAGAAATTCTAAACCTTTTTAGTTTTTTTTTTTTTTTACTTTCTTAGCATTAGAAATTCTAAACCTTTAATGTGTTCACCTTCTTAGGCTTAGAAATTCTAAACCTTTAATTTTTTTACATTCTTAGGCTTAGAAATTCTAAACCTCCTTTAATATTTTTTTTTTACATACTTAGCCTTAGAAATTCTAAACCTTTAATTTTTTACATTCTTACCTTTAGAAATCCTAAACCTCTAATTTTTTTACATTCTTACCTTTAGACATTCTAAACTTAAATTTTTTACATTCTTAGGCTTAAAAATTCTAAACCTCCTTTAATATTTTTTTTAACATTCTTAGCCTTAGAAATTTTAAAACCTCTTTTAAAGGGAAACTAACATTTTGAAAAAAATTAAACCTGAAAACCTATAAGTCAAGCATAGAAAAACGTTGCAATTCAAATTGCGTGTTGTTGGTTGAAATATTCATAACAAAAACTGCCCTCGTATTTCTTAGGCCTTCAACAACAGACTCGTAGATATTCTTCCGCTTGATGTGTTTATCCATATTCCTTCGCTGGAATTCGTTGAAGCGTATACATCGGAAATAAATAAGATCCTGCCACAAAGTCTTGGGCTTTGGATTGACATATCCGGGAAGTGTTTTGTTCTTGAACTTGTATAAATTTTCGTCGGAAGACTCACTGGACTTGGCATTGAAATAATCCCTGATGGAAGAAGAAGTTTCTGGTATTAGTTTTTCTTCGTATAAAATGGGAAAGTATGTCTGTTCATCCGAAGATTTATTGATTTTTCTTTATTATTATTATTATTGTTATTATTATTATTATTATTATTATTATTATTACTTGCTAAGCTACAACCCTAGTAGGAATAGCAGGATGCTATAAGCCCACGGGCCCCAACAGGGAAAATAGCCCAGTGAGGAAAAGAAATAAGGAAAAATTATAAGAGAAGTTGAAGAATAATATCATCAAAATAAATCTCTCATATATAAACCATAAAAATTTGAAAATATCAAGAGGATAAAAACTTCAAAATAACAAGAGGAAGAGAAACAAGATAGAATAGTGTGCCCGAGTGTACCCTCAAGCAAGAGATCACTAACCCAAGACAGTGGAAGGCCATGGTTCAAAGGTTATGGCCCTTTCCGTAGAGGGGAATGCTGTTGTTACTGCAACATATATATCATGCTAGATGAACAGTGACTATCCTATAGGAAAATAAAATCCCGCTCTCTATTGTGGCATTTGCGAGTAGTTCTTAACGGAAAGACGTGGTGGATATGACTGGTTCATTAATGCGACATCACATGCTTATATACAAAACGGTTGAGGATAACAAGGGCATAAAAACCTCAACATTATGAAACATACCATAGCAAGCTTAAACAGGTTTTTATATTATCAGTGAGAGAGTGAGAGAGAGCGAGCAATTGCTCTACAATGTATGATACGTGTAATGAAATACACGTGCATTACAATATACTTCGACACCATCCTTTTAAATATAAATATTCGACCCAGTTTTTACTTAACTACCCCAAAAGTACCTAACATCCATTTCTATGTCTTGGGAACTATGGCAGATTTCCTTCAAGCTTTTTCTTATAACTATATTCTGGTAATTATTTTATTTGATAATGGTGTTTTTTATGCCAACAAAACCATTGAGAGAAGAGTGTTTATCCCTATCATTCGATCATGTTTTATTAGATTTTACAGTAGGGCCTATCATGCTTACCTGTTATTTTATCTCCTATTGAAGTAGCATGGGAAGCCAGCCTCAACTTGGTGCCGGTCCCAAGCCTGGGTAAATGGGGAGGGTTGGCGGCAGGAAAGGCATCCGGCCATGAAAAATTAGCCAAAGCAACTATGGTCAGTGAGTATAAGAATGTGTATCAAGGATGACCTTCGATCAAAGGGATTAACCGGTGATGAGGTGTGGGACAGAGGTAGATGAAGAAAGTTGACCAGAAACATCGACTCCACATAGAAGTAGGAAAAGATGTAGACAAAGAAGAAGAAGAAGTTGGAAGTAGCATGGGCTTGTGCTATGATTTCGTATATGTTTACTTTTTGAGGTATATGAATGGGAGTGATTTTCCCTCTGTCTGTCAGTTAGTATGCATACCTCATTTACACTGTCAATTCAACTTCAACTTCAACTTTAAGGGATTTCCGTCTATTTATTTACAGCAACATTTGATCATGCATTAGTTTCCATGACGTTTGAATATCTATATGTATTCCCATCAACTAGTCTGTTAATATGCTTGCCTTATTATCACAATTATTCCTGAACATTGAAAGGATTTTTTGCTACACTTCCCTTGTCTTTAGCAACTGCTTCTATACAATCAAACATGGTAAAAGGTAGAATGATCCTCTGTGTGTACGACAGTCTGTCTTTTCCACTTACTTTGTCATTGCAAGTCTAGTAACAGGTGAAGGAACATCAAACTAATTTGTTAAGAAAGGACAGCAAAAATGTGAGAGCATAGTTTTGAGTTGCACGTTTTTTTTTTTTTTTTTTTTTCCGGGAAGTGATAGTTGGTGTGGTTGAGTAATTATTATTATTATTATTATTATTATTATTATTATTATTATTATTATTATTATTATTATTATTATCATGGAGTAAGGCTTTTGTTTTGTTAGGTTAGGTCAATTAGCTGAAATTAGCATAAGTAGACTATTATATCAAGGATAATGAGAAAGTGGTTATAGTAAAAAAAAAGTAGCATATTTCACCCTCATTTCTTTGGCGAGATTAGATATAAAGGAAAAAAAAAATAAATTGGTGATATTATTGCAAACGTAAAATGTATGCTTGGTAGACCAATAGTAAAGCTATGCAAAAATGAAGGGAATATTGCACAAAAAATTGCTAAACTAATTTTTACCCAATAAATTCTGTTCATTGTTTGGAGTCATTTCTAAAAGTTACTATAGCAGCATTATAATTTCTTTCAGCATTATTCTGATCTTGACTTCTCTCTCTGGCAATAATCAACTAATATGTGCCTAATAGATAATTTTGTTCATTGTTTGAAGTCATTACCTCCGCCAACGAAGTTGCGAGGAGGTTATGTTCTACCCCTATTTGTGTATGTGTGTGTTTGTTTGTGAACAGCTTCTTGGCTGCAATTTTAATCGTAGAGTAATGAAACTTGCAGGGAGGAATTTTTATATAACTGGTAATAAATAAATTTTGGAAGGTCAAGGTCAAAGGAAAAGGTCAAGGTCGAGCAAAAGGTCGAGAAATAAGCTACTGCGACGGGGGAGTGCGCTCTACTGAGTGCCCCTGTAGTTCCTAAACGGTATTATAGCAGTATTATAATATCTTTCAGCATTATTTCCATCCTGACTTCTCTTACTGGCAAACCATCCTCCCAGATATATTCTCGAGGAAATTCCTGCAGGTCATCTCTGTATTATTGACCCTGCGTTTCACCCAGTGTCTTTTCGCCCCGATACTGCAGTAATTGATGAAGATGGATTGGGCAGATAGAGGAGAAGGGCCAGAGGCAGAGAGGGAAGAACCCAGAAATAATTTCGACCCCTGTTTCTATTTTTGATGTGTTTCTAATAAAGGGCAAGGCCACTTCAGTCCCGAATGTGAGAGAGGGAGTTATTCGTGTCCTTACGAGGGCAGCTGCGGTTGGTGACGATTATCTAGGTGTTTAAATGAAATTGCTTCACGTTTTCCGTATATATTTTATTCTGTATACAGTATGTATGTGTATATATACTGTATATATATATATATATATATACATATATATAAATAAATATATATATATATATATATATACATGCATATATTTATATATTTTGCGTGTTTGTATATATATATATATATATATATATAATTATATATATATATATATATATATAGACATACATACATATATTGCTAATGTTATATGTACTCTGTATATATTCATACATACATATATATAACTATATATATATATATATATATATATATATTCTCTCTCTCTCTCTCTCTCTCTCTCTCTCTCTCTCATTTATAAATAAGATTATGACTATTTGAATATTTTATGTATATATATATATATATATATATATGTATATGTGTGTTAATAAATATATATGCTTGTGGGTGCGTTCATACAAGCGCACGGGTATGTATGTAAAACGACATGAAATATACAGCAATTTCGAATAGGACATGAAATTATAGGTTAGATTTTTCTTTCACGGCATATCGGTTTTTTCTAAGTTTATTTCCTCACTTAAGAAGCTTGATTAGATGTCATCCAACCGAGTAAATTTGCATATGGTCGCATATTAGCCTCTTCAAACTGATGTTTATCGGAAAAGATAATCATTTATGCAAAGTTTACTGCATCTTGAATAATCGATGTTTAGTCTATAATTAGAGAAGGCAAAAAAAAAAAGTAATAATATTGCTTTCAATTTTTATTCAGTGTCAGTTTCACGTCATTATAAATACTAGCATAAAATTAGCCTCGTTTCATTTGGGCTAAAGAATTGGGACAAATATATCGTAGGTTAAAGGAAAATGAAATGCTAAAGTATTTAGATGTTTTTGTATTTTGGTAGTATTCTTTTTTCTTTTGTATTTGTTTATTAACTCTAAAATTGATATTTGATGAATATTAAGGCAATTATATATTATGAGACGAAAGAGTGATTTACCATACATATATATACATATATATATATATATATATATATATATTGTGTGTGTGTGTGTGTGTGTGTGTGTGTATGTGTATGTATGTATGTGTAAAACACTGACTCCATAATACATTTTGTTGGAAATGTATCAGCTCTCATTATCCTGCAAATATTTTATTTTCACAATAAAGTTGTCAACATTAGAATTATGAAAAATATATTATAACGAGGTTTCTTACGCCGTTGTTCAATGGCCGTGGTCTTTGACAAAGGTATTCAAATTAAGTATTATTACAAAGAAGCTAATGAAGAGAGGTACAGCCACGGCTGGAAGAGGAAAGGATACAGCTGTATTTCTGTATTTCATCACTCGTTAATTGTCTTTGTTACACCAGAAAAAAATGTAAGAATTTGTGTTTTTTTTGGTTATCGCATTCTAAAAAGCTTGAAAATTAAATTGACTGTTGAAAGCAAAATTGCAACTTCATAATGTATGTCATGTAATAGTTGACACTTCATTACTCGTTAATTGTCTCTGTTACACATAAAGAAAAAATAAATGTGAGAATTTGTGTTTTTGTTTGATTATCGTATTCTGAAAAGCTTAAAATGAAATCGACTGTTTAAAGGTAAATTGCAACTTATAAATGTATATCACGTAATAATTGACATATTAAGTTAGGGGTAAGTGTAAATGAACAAATAAAACCGATCATTTATGTAGTCAAATTATCGGGTTTACCCTTAAGCCATTTCCACCATTGTATAAAAAACATTTAAATGTCAGTCATCAAATTGAATATATATTAATCGAATATAATTAGTAAGAATAAACTGACCAAGTCGAAATAGATATTTTATTTATAGATGCTGTATTACAGAGAAATATAAACATTGAATGAAATAAACACATTCAAGTAACGAAAGGATTAAAGAATTCCACATTTTAAAAAAGATTGTTTATCGGTGTAATTCTACGTTGCTTTCGAATAGGTCAAACCCATTTGACCTATAGATATTTGATGAATAACTCATATGGCCCAATCCCCGGATGTAGAGAATGCGATACAGTCCAACGATAAAACATGTTTTATATGATTGGCGCAATTTCAGCCAAGAGCGAATGATTAAATCTTGGTCATAAATCCTTTAAAGGAATATTGTCAGAATCTTTAGAAAATTCTACAGATATTGTTATTGAAGTTATACACACACACAAACATATATATATATATATATATATATTATTGTTATTAATATTATTATTAAAGGCCTAAAGCTACAAATAGATGTGTGTTCCATGAACGTTAACACGAAATATAATATTGCATTCCATTTACAACTCTGAACTGATTGATTTGTAATGTCCCCCGCTGGTACTTCTATCTATATCTATATATATAAATATATATATATATATATATATATATATATATATTTATATTATACATACACATATTATTGCCCTGAAAGCCAAAATGTAAACTCTCTCTCTCTCTCTCTCTCTCTCTCTCTC